>NC_133024.1:94037708-94200000 GCF_048771995.1 Taeniopygia guttata | reverse complement strand
GGGGAGGGGAGGGGAGGGGAGAGGGGAGAGGGAGGGGAGAGGAGAGGGAGAGGAGAGGATCCATCCTATGGAAACCATGGCCACAAACTCAGACTGTTGCTGTGACCATAATACATATGTTTCCGGTCAGGACCACATTTTTCTAGTCAGGGGGACATTAAGGGGAAAGGGTGCTTTCTCTAAATGTGAAAGGAGCACCTGGGGTAACCAGTGTTGGTCGTTGTATCCAGCTTGGTGGCAGTGTCTTCTCAATCTCTTGAACGACTCAGGTGAGTTTTCTACAATGCACAAGCCAATGTTTGCTGGTGGGTCTCAGCCTTTTATTAATGACATTTCTGCAAACTGATGAATCTCCAGAAAATAAAAAAATTTCTATGCAGCCAATGCATCTCAGCAGTAATCCATCTTTGCATTATTTAAAGTCATATTGAGATTCCCTTCAGTGTTTTTGAAACTCCCACTCTTTTGAGATCTTTTTTGTTTAGGTTTTTCACATTGCAGAAGAGACATAATGAAATAAGAGGAGTCTCAGCATCTTCAGTTAGATTCCCATTGTTTGTATCATCATTTAAAAATGGTCCCTGGCCTGTGGTTGCAACTTTACAAGTTCACATTATTTAGGTACATTGCGCAACTTCAGAAAGGCAACGGCCAATTCATATAATTAGATATGAAACTAAGACAAAGTGAAGGTTTTCAGACTAAATGAGATGGGATAGTGGAGAAAGATGGTGAGGAGAAAAGTTGATTTAAGCTATAAAATGCAAGCCAGTGAAGTTAGAAAGATGTTTTCTGGACCTTCCTTGTAAATTATAAATTATTAACACTGTATTAGTTTCTTGAACAGTTTCCATTAATAAAAATATCCTTTGTTCTCAGTTCTTATCCTAATGTACCATTCACCATGTCAAATACTTTTTATGAAAGATTTTTGGTGGTTTTATTATTTGTTAAAATACTGTTACCAGTTACATTGATAAGGTTTTCAGAATGTTTACATATCTCAAAACGTGTGTTGCAGAATACAACTCATCATTATGTAAAAAGTCATTAGCCAGCTGTATACTGTTTTTATTTGGCTTCCCTTTTACATTTTATATTATTTTATTTTATTTGGGGCTCTGTGGGTTTTTTATTTTTGCCTTTTCTTTGCAATAGAGTGTATATTTGAATTATAGCGTATGCTAGCTGAGGACTAATTTAACTGCCAATTAATTTCCTATTTAATATTGTAATGATGGAATGAATATTTAATTGCAGGAATTCATGAAAAGACTTAATAAAATGAAATTTGTTTTGAAAAGGTATTTATAGCTGAGAGAAGAGCTGTTTTTTCCCAGTCTTAAAAAACAAAGTTGACTCTAAATCAAATTGGAGAAATATCCTGAGGTTCCTCGTAGGCTTACACCCAACCTGTGATTTCCATGATCTTACCTGAAAAGCTATTACCTCTTTTCAAAATAAAGTAAGTAAGAAGTTTCAGAGTTGTTACTGTATGTTCTAAATAAAACTAGATAGGTATTTACTATATTTAGGTAGGTTACCTAAGAGACTATTTTTCAAGAATTATACTTAACTGCAGAATAAAAATGAGACTGGGATTTCCTGCAGTGTTAATAATAAGAATCACACTGATGAATAACCAAGGTGATAAAGCAACCAACGACAGCAATAATAATGATGATGAGGATGGTGATGTTTTTGATGATGTTGATAGCACTAATGTAATAATAAAGTATTTCTGAAACAAATCTCCAAACCCTAAATACCTCTGTTCATCTGGAAATTGCCACATAATTACAGTATTGTTTTCCCTTACCTCTGGAGAGCAGAGAAAATGTCTGGAACTAGGTATCTTCTCCAGTAAGGTGTGTTCTCATGTGCTGCATGGGAGCCATCAGTGT
This sequence comes from Taeniopygia guttata, assembly GCF_048771995.1. Lineage (NCBI taxonomy): Eukaryota > Metazoa > Chordata > Aves > Passeriformes > Estrildidae > Taeniopygia > Taeniopygia guttata. The sequence goes on along the minus strand of NC_133024.1, from coordinate 94,198,096 downwards.
GGAACTGGAGGAGGTGGCTTGAAGGAGACCAGGTGAGAGGCTCATCTGAACATCTGAAGGGAGTTGTGTCTTAGAGCAGTACTCTCCCAAAATGTATTCATAGATTGTAATTTTCATTTTATACAGCAGCTTTCTCTGGAGAGGAAAATCTCTAGTAATATTAAATCACTTGAAGGGTAGGAAATTAAAGAGATCTATGTCCTCCACCCACTATTTCTAGAGCATTGCTGATTTCCTGTTCGAATGTTAATGATAATCCTTACCAAGATGAGGACTTTTTTTTTTTTTGGTCTTAGGACTATGAAAGGTTCACAGGTCATCACCTGCTGCAGAGCCTGTGTCTCAGAAAGAGTGCAGTTGCAACTTAACTTCAGAGATGCTTTGTGATTACAGTTAACTTCCTGGAGGAGAGCATATTTATCACAGAAAGACTTGTCCCTCTAGCAGAGTACATTCAAAACAAAACTCATACTGAAGTCAATCTGTTAACTACAGCAAAATAAAAACATTACAGAAGGAAGAAATTAATCAGGTAAAGACCTCTCAAAGTGATCATGCAATTACATTTTGTAACCGATAGTGGTAATAGATCAAAAGGAAAACAATAATGCCTGCATTTAACACAACATTTGTAAATATATGCATGCACATTTTACAAAGGTCACTAACCTACCTTCAGACCTTTCTGAGTGTCATTTAGCATAAAATAGACACAAAAATGGAAGAGAGCTAGACTGAAATTTCCTCTTTCTAAATGCCTTTAAAAAGAAAAAGAATTGTTATCTTGGATATCAGTCCTCAAATATTCCCTTAAAAAGCATTAATTATGAAATCTGAACAGTTTACAGCCATGGAGATGTCTGTCTGAAGCCTGTGTAAGCTCAAGCCCAGTGTTATCACCCTTAAATTTGAATGAATTCAAAACATGAAAGTAACTGAATGCATTTTGTTGGCCATTTATGTGCTTCCATTCATGAGACACCAGTTTACTTACTGCTTTAGTAGGCAGAAGCGAAACACTATGAAGAAAAGAAGTAGCTTTTACCCTATGTATGAACTCATCAACAATTTTTACGTGTAGGTTTTCTATATTTTCAGCTTATAATTTATCTTTATTGTCCTCTCACATAATTTACTGCAGTGCATTCATGCTGGATGATTGTCAGAATTCCTTCTGGAAAGACATAACTCCAACTAAGAAAACAGGGCAATTATTCCTGCAGGCAATAAGAACCAGATGATGTCAGATTTCAGTCCTTCTACCTACCTCAGTCTTCAGTCTTTCTTCCAGCATTTCTTGTGTTCTAACATATGTTATGTATTGTGTGCTAGGAACATAGTGTCACAAAGGCCTGCAGTCATTTAACCAGCTAGAAACTCTTCTAAGTGCTTTGCAGTGTGGGCACAAGTCAATGCCCAAGAAGTTTCACAGGCCATAGGTTTTTCTCAAAAGAAAATTGAAGCCTAATGCCTTTCACTGTTAGGAAAGAAACCTTAGCCATAAGGATTGTTGCTATACCTGTATTTATTATGCAGAGATAGTATGTGACAATTTAGAAAGAATAATGATAATCTAATTATTCTCTTTTAGCATATTTTTGTCATTATTATCATTATTGACATTCTGATATGATCTGTCAACAAATAAAAAATGAACAAGGATACAGTTAATGAAAAAAATGAAGAATTATGCAGGATAGAAGAGAGAGTAAAACCATTCCAACTGCTGTAGATAATACAGGAAATAATGACGTAGACTGGGAAAGAGAGAACTTCTAAAGGGGAGGATAAATATCCTGGAGAGATGTCATTCTCCTCTGCTACTCATCTTCACCTACCACCTATATACAAAGGTATCAAGAGCAGAACGATGATATCTAAAGTCTTTCCACAATGACATTGTTTGATTTGTTAGCCAGAGAAACACATTGAGGATAGAAGCAGGTCATGCACTTCTTTCAAGTTGTGCTGTTTAATGCAAGATCAGGGGGCTAATTATTTTAGTATTATCTTCCATTATTCAGGCATGGCTAAGGCTCTGAACTCGGTATATAGCTATTGCTGAGGGATAATACAAGGCAATTATGGCTGTAGCTTTCTCTCTCATAAACATAGCACAAAATCATATTCAAGAGGGTGTTAATTATACAGAATTAAAGCCCATGATCACAGCAACAGGACTATCTAGAGCATGTGCTTTCAGTCTCAAAGGACCTTGTATAACCCTACTTAATTTTCAGGCAACTTGGAGCACTTTAAGACAGGAATCTGCAAGTAATCCACCTTCCATTACTACCTAGGCCTTCAAAACTCATGAGAAGAAAGCTGGAGATGATGCCTGTTGTTTTAACAATGTGCTATGGTAACACAGATATCTTTTCACCCATTATTTTAGCAGGAGCTCTGACTTTTGTCTGTATTTGGAGGTATCTTCTTGTCCTAGGGAAAAAAATAAAGAAGAAAAGGATTTAAGAATATTTTACACTTAAATGTAAGATGTGGTTAAATGCACTTTTTGTACATATCAGAGCTAATCTGCAAAGTTTCTAAGCCAGTATTTTCCTCACATTCAGCTGGTGCCAATACCTGTACAAGCATTCTTCCATGCCAGTTCCAGTGGCTTTCCTCCCTCAGCACTGAATCACGGTATTGTTGCTGATAATGTTCTGTGTTTTTAACACATATGTTAGAACTCGTGTCTCAGCATAGCCAGTGAACTGGTAGGCTAAATGAGAGCTCAGTGGCTTGTCCTTGTTATGCAATCCAAAGCACATGAAATCTAGACCTCTAAAGTGCAGGTACTCCTGCTAAATTAGAAGTTCAGAGTCACACAGTGGGATGCACAGTAACTGAAAATGTGTATATTCATTACCATTATCCATTTTATTATTCATTACCGTATGAACACGTGGAGATAAATCTCCATGTTTGCCAAGTGACCTTAAAAGCTTCATGGATGCCACAGGGCTGCTGAGAAGTTGAAGCTGTCTGTGGAGGCCAGAACTATTTTTGGGCCTGCATTGAATTGCACTGCCCAATGCTTGAGAGCCTTTTGGTTACAGCTCTGCAGAAACATTCATACATATATTATTTTTAATGCAATTTACCCATGGCAAATGATAGGCTTTAGATCAACACTAAAAAAGCTAAACCAAACCATACCAAACTGAACCAAACCAAATCAAATTAAACCTAAGTTAAACTAAACTAAGCTAAACTAAACAACAACAACAAAACTCAACCAGAAACAAAACAACCAAAACAATCAAAAACCACTAAAAAACCAGAGAAATGCTTTGGACAGATTGCAGTGCACATTTAATAATGTAACTCAAGTTGTTTAAATAACTTGTTTTTTCCATTGACAGAACAAGAGAAATTACCCTGAAATTACTTCACACTTTTAACAAAATATATTACTTTATGCAGAGGGGGGCTTAATTAATTCTGATATTTTATGGCTTTGTTAGTTTTCCTTAGGTTCTGAGTTTCAGAATGCTATTTATTCCATTCCATTTGGACGAAACTAGAATGTCTCATCTTTTATTTTTACTTTCTCGTACTTCCTTTCCCTCTGGGCCTTTTCATTAGATTCACATATAATTCAGGAAGTCATAATTTGGTTAATGCAATGCTTATGTTACTTGATGAATAAACTTCAGACTCTAAATTTCATTTATCTGTAGTCATAACCTAAGGAACAATAAGAACTTAGAGTGGTCACATTCCGACAGGGGAGTGTACTACACAGACTCCAAAGATTCATAGAAAATAGAGTATTTGTAACTGTATACAAAATCTCACAATTCTAACTGTACTGGTCTACATAGTATGTACTTTCTACAACAACATGGTTGAATGTAGTACTATCCACAAGGATACTTTTGTCTACTTTTAGGAAACTGCATCTGTGAGAATTTTGGATCTTTAAGCTGTAATTATGTTTTTCATTCACATTGCCTCCATTTTTGATGTTAGCTATTGAATTCTTGCGGGTCTGTAAAAGACTGATTTCTTTTCCTAAATCTCAAATATCACAAGAAAGCGGTGCTAAAAGAAATTCTTCATTTGTATGATGCTGCATTGCAACTTGGAACTATCCATGAAAGAAAAGGGTGAAGAACAGCTGTCAGCTCCAAGTAGTTTTTGTTTTCCTATACCTATCCACTCTTTTTGCTGTGCTATTCCCATTAAAGAAAAAAACACAGAAAGAAGAAACAAAAAGTTAATAATATCTGAATGGTAGATAAAACCTGGAAAGCTGTAGATAAAACAAGAGAACTGGAAAGATGATGATTCTCTGGCATTACTGTGATCAGGCATTAAATGGCTTTTACTCTGACTGCCCACTGAACATTTTGGTTTTTAAAATACAAAATTATAATTTCTCTTTCTCTGATAAATTGTCTAAATTGTGCACAAGCTATTTTGCTTATTCTATTTATAAACTGAGCCTTTTGACATTTATGATGGTTCAGGTTTTTAATACTAGGTATAGATGTTAATTAAAGTTCCCTAGGAGAAATGAAACTAGGGATTTCGCATTTTGTCATGCTTGGAATATTTACATGCAGTCATTATTGTATTTAAAAATATCACTTTTACTTGTCATTTTATTTTCAGGATATAAGAATCAATTAACATGAAAATTTATTTGTTGTATATGATGGGGAAAACCTGTAAAGTGTATGTGCTTTGTTTTTTTAGACACAAAAAAAGACCTGAACAGTAAATCCTCAGTCTTTTATTATCATATAATTTAAGTGCTCCTGACACAGATGTTTGTATTTATAATTAAAAATTGAATTTATCTTCAGATTTCCCAAGAGAATGTACACAATATTCAGACACTTGGAAAAAGACAAGTTATGTTTTAAAGTAATTATAAAAAAGAAGCATAAACAATTAAAATACCCAAAATTTTGTTAAATTGTTTATGATTCTTTTAGACCTCTAATTGATTGCTGGCTCTCATTTAATGATGCAACTTACTTACTAAGCAGAGGATTCCTTCTTTCAGGTTGAATAAAGATTCTAAAATGATATAGCAAATATAATTTGACTACAATAGATTCAATTGTTCATATTGTACTTTTACTTTATTTAATTTAGCATCTTAATCCTGTTAGAGAGTTCTAATCAATACTGTTTCCTTTTGTATGACATAAGTTTCTTTCACTTTATGTTGAGGCCAGTAAAATCAACATTAAGCCTTCTGAATTGGAAGCTACCTTTTCCAACTCACATTTATATTCTTTCCATAAATATCTGGTCTTTTGTTCTTAAATTGGACCACAACACAGAAGCAGCGTGGCCAGCAGGTCGAGGAAGATGATTTTGCTTTCACAAGACCCTGGCTGGAGTACTGCATCCAAATCTGTGCTCCTCAGCACAGGAAAGATGTGCAAGCGAGTTCACAAGAGAGCCTTGAAAATTATTAGAGAGCTGGAGAGTCTCTGAAAAAAGGCTGAGTTGGGGTTGCTTAGCCTGAAAAACAGAAGGCTCTGTGGAGACCATGCTGCAGGCTTTCTATATTTACAGGGGACTTAAAAAAAAAAAAAAATGGAAGCAGATTTTTTTTTTTTACAGAGGCAAAGGTTTTAAACAGAAAGAGGGTAGGGTTTTATGAGGTATAGGGAAGAGATTATTTTATGATGAGGATGATGAGACACTGAACTAAGTTACATAGAGAAATGGTGTGCACCCTATCCCTCAAAGTGTTTGAGGCCATGTTTGATGGGTCTTTGAGCAACATGGTTTAGTGAAAGATATTTCTGCTTTTAGAAGGGGGGTTGGACTGCATGATCTTTGAAGTCCCTTTCCAACTCAAACCATTGTATGATTCAATGATCCAGGTCATTACTTCCTTGGGATTATGCATGAAATGGCGCAGAAACTCTTTTCACCTTCACCTAATTAGTGAATCATAAACTAATATAAAGTTGATGTCATCTTCCATTTCTGTCTTGGTGACTTGCATCAATCCTCAAAATGATATATGTTTTGCAATTCTTATTAAATAACTGTCTTTCTGGCATACTGCAATTGTATGCCAATACTGAACAGCTGCAAAATGCCAAAGGACAATTACATACTAAGTATAAAATTCACAATAGCTGCAAGTTACAGAAGCAAATTTACAGAAAACTGTCATAAGTTTTCAGTTAAAGACAGATGAAGAATTTAGTTATGTTCATTATTCTTAACAATTTTCTCCAACTGCTGGACCAGGAATGTTACTATCTTTACTTCTATTTGATTTCCACATACATAGACCATTAAGGTACCTATATAATTCATAGGGGTTTTTTTCCTAATCTTTTAATAATTGCTATGCTAACATCACAGAAAGAAAAATTAAAGGTGTTCTTTTGTTGATTTGTTGCTCTTGATTTTCATAATTCACAATAATTTACAATTTAAGTACTTATGGACTCCAGTTCTTTTTAGGTATTATTCACTTAACTTCCTTCATTTTTTCCCCATTTCATGTATTTCTAAAGCAGTTGTTAATAAAACATGGACATAGCCCTGATGAGATGTAATCAGCATTCACCACTTGAAGATCTACTTAACTTACTATACAGAAAAGTGTATTTTCCATTATGGTCTGAAGATATTCTGTTTCAGTCTTTTCTTTTGAAGGTAGGATTTCATAGCAAGACATTTTCAATGTTTTTCTGCACTAAGATTCTCCTTGAATTTTGGTTTGAACCCCATTACCACAGTGTCTCTTGGCAATATGGCCCATGAGCTGAAGAACTGAGAAACGTCTCACATGTAATAAGTGCTGAAGCTAGTCAAGGGTTTTGAATATTAATATCCAGGTCATTAAGTATCATTACAATCAAGTAAATCATCAGGAACTGAATAGAGCATTATTTTGAAATGTTTCCATAAGCTGTTTCTGTTTAATCACAGGTTATTATGTGCAGTAAGCCAAAGACTTTTCACAGTTTATACAAATGATAAACTAAAGATATAGAGTGAAATAAGATGTAATCATTTTGAAGGAGGGGACTGGCAAGTGGTTAACCAGTGGATCACTTCTAATAAAAACTGGTAAATTGTCTAGGATAATCCAAGAGAGCAAAGGAAACCTTTGTAATTTTATTACTATTCTCTTCTAAATAACATCACTATCCCAGGGTCTTTTAAACTGACAACCAGAGGAAGTAGATATTTGAAGAAAATGATCTTTGATTACTGATACTTAGTCATTGTGTAATTATGAAGACTTTTATCTCAGAGTCCTTAAATTCTTTCAAAGGTGCTTTCTTTCAAAGATTTTTCAGTTTAAGCTTTGAAAGATGAGGATTTTGAAAGTTCATAGATCATACACTGAATGAAATAAATTGCAGAGTAGAGGTTTTATTTCAGCTACTTCCAAAACATTTTAATGTATAAAATGAAAAAGAAAAACCAACAGCCAGTCATATATATAGAGAGAGAGAGAGAAAATGAGAGTGAGGGGGAGAGAGAGAAAACAGAGGTACTTTAGACCTAAGGAGGTTCTTGCAGGTCAAAGTATTAGCCTGTTTTTCCAGGTACATCTGGTGGTCTATTAATTGCCCCCCCACATTTTGAATTACTAATTAATTTTCTAATGACAAGCAATAAGAGTTAACTTTCTAGGTAAACTCTTTAAGCCTGGCTAAAGTGAGGACTTCCTGAGAAAAATCAGTGAAGATGTAAGAGCAGTCAGGAAGACCCTGAAGAATTGTAATGAGTTTTAGCAAACCAGAGTTGAGAAAAATATGTAAGAGTGGTGATATTTTTCAGCATATACAAAATACCTGTATCACACTCTTGCTGGAGACAAGGAAGTCTTAGACATTTAAAACAGAAAATATCTTTAGTGCCCTCCCTTTCTGTTAGAAATTTAAGATACTGCATTTTTTCATTCATAACACTGACATTAATAACATTAATAAATAAATAAATAAATAATAATTTAAAAATTAATAAATAATTTTCATTCATAACACTGACATAAATCTTCCTCATTTTCCTGTAATGAATCCATGACTGGATTGATCTATCTGCCAGGGCAAGAAATCTTAGGTGTCACAAATATTTCAGTAAATTTTATTTAACAGACTTTAGTCTTTGTATGAGGGTGCTAATGAGTCAAAAAATGTTTCAATTAATTGCCTGTGATTTCTGCATTGCAGGTTTCTGGGAGGAAAAAATATAATTTTTTTGTCTGATATCACTTTTAATAAGGTTGGACCAGAAATGGAGATTAACTCCCACCTTTTGTTTGCCAAGGGCAGAATTTTAGCAATCTAAATGGCTACTAAGAGTCATGCAGCTGATTTGGAAAAAAAATGACAGTCTAATCACAAACTTGACTGCATGCTGAACTTTTTTCTGACAGAACATTTGTCTCTGAACCAGGAACAAGGTGGCAAATGTACTACTGATGTCAGTCTCTTAAATACATTTTATATCTAATTTGTATCAAGGATACATTTCTGATTATGCCCTTAGTCCATCAACTGTAGTTGTACAATTGGTGCTCGTCCCCCTTAATTAAATTTGGATTCTTTTAAATTTGATAAAATAACTTCCAATCTAGCAACATACAGTTCCAACCTGGGAGTAGTGCTAGATACAGTTCTTGAATGTGTGCATCGCAATGCATAATCATGCATTCCCTAAAATATCTGTATATATATACATGGTGTATTATCAAGCTTTTTTTTAAGGAAGGGAAATATTTTTAGTAGAAAATTTCTCTTTGCTAGAATCTGAAAAGACAAATTTAATGGCAGTATTGAGCATAATAACAAATTAATAAATGTCAGCTTTCACAATACTAAATGCTTTTGGAGCCATAAACCCTCTGCTAAAATTCATAACCCTTCTGAGACTCTCTCCCTAGTTTGAACCTTCAGAGTGCCCAATGACAGCTGTCATGAGTTAGATATGCCCTAAATGAAGAAGTGCTTTTTCTTCTTTAAAAAATTTTAAATCTCCCTCATAATTTATTTCTTCTACTTCATGTATTTTATAACTAGCAAATGAGAATTTCCTGTAACGTTTTTACACACATTGTGTTAGAAATTTCAACAACTCCCCATTTCTGACAAGCCAACATCTACTCATGTCTTTTGTCCCTTTGTAAGACTATCAGTTCCATCCTACATCCTCCCGAGACACAGAAATCCTACCTCAAAGTATGCATACAAGGTGGATGCCAATTGGCATGTCTTTATTTTGATCTTGTTCTCTATTCCAATATTATAGGATATTTTTCTTCTCCATCCCTCCCTCCCTTCCCCCCTACCTTTCACCACCAACCCCCCCTCATTAGTGAGGATGCAGCTGTTGTAGTCAATGTTGCAGTATTGTCCTCTCGACTTCTTTCCCAAGCAATCAAAGCTGATTTGCAGTCTCTCATGGTGCATAAATAGTCATAGGTGTATTATTTTGTACTTAGTTGACAGTGAATTTTACCTACTAATCATGTTTAGATCCTTAACCAAGGTGTGACATTTGGTCTGTTGTTTGATTTTCCTTCTTCTTTTCCATATAAAGTAGGGCTTATTACGTATTATGAGCTGAGTTCCAGATTGCCATGGTTGGACACTGGCCAAACAGCAGGCACCCAGGAAAGTCACTCACTCATCCTCTCCTGCCACAGCTGGGCAAAGGAGAGGCAAAAAATTAATGAAAGGCATCATGAGTTAAAGACTGGAGGAAAACACTCGAAAGGCAAAACAGGCTCAGCCTAGAGGTACAAAGGGAATTTATTACTAAAATCAGAGGAGGATAATGAGAAGTAAAATAAGCCCTTAAAATACCTCCTTCCCTCCCCCCTCAGCCTCTCCCTCCTTCCCACTGACAGTGCAGGGAGACAAGACGTGGGGGTTTTGGTCAGTTCATCACCAAGACTTTCTATCCCTGTGGGACTGTGAGGTCCCTCCCACAGGAGACTGTTCTCTGTGAACTCCTCCAGCATGGGTCCACTCTCACGAGCAGCAGTCCTGCCACACCTGCTGCAATGTGAATTCCCCCCACAGGGAAAACTGCTGAGCTGTGGGTCACTCTTCCATGGGGTGCAGTCCTCCAAGGGAAGGTTGCTCCAGCCTGGGACCAGGACCCCTCTCTCCCCCAGGTCTCCCACTGGATCACAGCCTCCTCCAGGCACCCACCCACACCTATGTGGGTACTCCCCCATGGGCTGCAGGTGGATCTCTGCATCCCCCGTGGATCCCCACAGGCTGTGCCTGGATCTCTTCATCCCCTGTGGATCCCCGGGGGCTGCAGGAGAACATCTGCTTCACCATGGTCACACCACGGCCTACAGAGGAATCTCGGCTCACTTAGTGGTTCCTAAGACTGTCAAAAGAAAAAAAAAATCTCTGTAAGTTACCAACCAAGATAAGGCAACAAAAGAAACCCAAATCCAGAATCCATTCCAAACTGAAGGCGGTTAACACTTAAAAAGATTTAGAACTTACTATGGGGGACAAGAGGTAAGTGCATTTTGGACTGAGTAAATCTTATTGTGGAATGTTGAAGGGAAGGTATGAAGGCAGGGAAAAGGGGAGAACAAGGTGGATAAGGGAAGAACAAGTGTGGGACAAGACAGGGAAAAGGAGATAAAAAGGTCCCCATATGTATAAACTGGCTCTGGAAAAGTACACTTGAGTGAGAAACCTGCATCTGGTCTGTGCACTCTGTCTCATTTTCTTATCAAATTCTTGTCTTACCTTTCTTCTGTGTGGCTGCCCTGTCCATTCTGAGCATGTGTCAACACACATGAACCTTGACATAGAAAGTAATAAAGGTCTGAGCTCCAGTTGCTGGAGTAGGACCATGAAATACCCTTGCCTGGAAGATCCTTGTCTAAGGAGCTGAGATACTGGGGGCTAGGTGCTAGATGGACTGTGTATCAAAGACCAGCTCCTGGAGAAGTACATGTGTGTCTTAGAGTGGACTTCATTTCTGACCATTTGGAGAGGAAAATCAAAACTACAGCATCTATCCTGTTTCTGTTTATGTAGATGCCTGTAAAGGTTCTGTTCTCTGCCTCTGTCAGCTCTGTGGTCAACTGTGCTAATGCAGTGTGTGTGTGTGTGTGTGTGTGTGTGTGTTAGGCTGGGCGCACTATTGCTGCTTGGTGGACTTGGGCACATGGAACTATAGCATTTGGCCAAGGACCAGTGAACGTCCCTTTGCCCTCAGCCCCACAGGAGTTTGCAGCCTCTAAGATTTTCAGTAGTGTTGTATTATTAATTTTATACACACAATATAAAACTTCACTTAAAAAAGGTAAATTAATTGCTGTTTTGCAAGGCTAAATTCTTTCACAATGTTATTTAATATGTCAAAATTAATATGTTAATTAAAGAAGAGGAAGAAATGCTAAAAATCAGAAAATATTTTCAAATTACTGTACTGTTTCAGTATTATTTTGGTAAAATGGCAAAAATACAGGTAACAGGTTGCACTAACAACATGGTTACCTGTGAAGATTGGAAGAGTATAGGAAGGAGATACTAAAGTGAGAGTTAGCCAGGGAATTTCAAAACAGTGAGAGAGAGATAAGAAAAAGAGAGAGATGTAAAATGCAAGAGAGTCTACAAAATTAACTACGATAGTGAAAAACATTACAGCATACATATTCAAGAAGCTGCAGCAGAGTATAAGATATGAGCCAAAAAAGCCCATGGAACTTTGGGTTACAAATTAGGAGTAACACAACAGCTGAAGCACCACAAAGAAAGAGTGTTCCTCTCTGCACTGAGGAAAACATCCAATGTACAAGATTGGGCAGCTCCACATACAAAATGCTCCCAAGAAACTGAATTAAATTTAGAGGGTAGAAACAAGAAATCTACAAAATTAACCACATATTATCTTTCTTTTCTCACTTATTCAGAACAGAATTTTTCCATAACTGTATTGTCAAATATCTATTTCCCATATACCTTGTTATTCCCAAGACAGTGTCCTCATCACATGTGAGGATTATTACAAAGTTAAACAGCTTTGACTGCAAAATGTATGGTCTTGTTAATAGGTCACTCTAGACATAAAAAGGTAGTTTTCCTGTCTCATCATATTTCTAAACTACTCTAGTAAAAATATACCACATGTATTTTCTGTTATTACTATTGCTATATCCTTCTATATGGGCAAGGATTTTACAGTACATATAAAGGATAAAAATGATAGGAAGTGTCATAAGAAATTCCCTTAGATAATGTGTAGAGAATGGGGATGACCCATCCCTGCGAGTGTTCAAGGCCCTCTTGGATCGGGCTCCGGGTACTCTGGTTCAGTGGATGATGTCCCTGCCCATGGCAGAGGGCTTGAATTTGATGATCTTTAAACTGTCTTTAGATCCAAGCCATTCTATAATTCTATGACAAGAAAGAGGAAGCAATAACATGGGGATTTGTGATGTTTGAGGGGAGTGTCAGTAAGATTATGAAAAACTTAGGTGGGGGAAGAGATGGGGAGGAACAAGGGGACCTGGGGCAGGCAGGGCTGTGTGTAGGAGGGTCTGGCTGTGTGCAGACTCTAGCCAGCCATCAGGCTTATCTGACCCAGCCCTGAGCCTCATGTGCCCAGACTGGTCTGTCTTCTCCTTCAATCCTGTGGTACCCCTCTGTGCTCCTCCTCACTCCTCCTCACATTCCCTTGGCAGTGCTGTAGGGGTGCGAGGCCAGCTGCTGGACAAAGTGTGAGTTGATTTGAGGCCAGAGACCAGCATCAGCTGAGGTTGCAGGTACCCGGGCAGCTGGCATCAGCAGCCTGCAGTGAGCACGGGGAGTGGGGCTCTGCAGAGCACATCTGGAGCAGGGCAGCACACACAGCCTGAGACACTGCCTGGTGCTGCCCTGGTGTGGTGGGAGTGTCTGTATCATCTCAAACACAGCTGGGGAGGGGGTGGTCCATATGTGTTAATTGCAGCGAAGCCCATGCAAGATCTGCTGATGAGCAGGAGGTGCCAGATCTGGGCTTGAGCAACAGGCAGAGAATGAGCCACTTACAGAATCCCTTAGAAGAAAATGTGATGGTACCTGTTTCCTTGTTATTAGTTACATCTATTTTCACTACCTTTGAAAATTATAATTTGAAGTATAGGAGTAAAAAACTTAGTCTATGTAAAACATTTATTCTAGCACTTGAGGGAAATTCATTCATCCCTTTGTTTTCCTTTAAGTTATTTATTACATGATTTATTAGGTTATATTTGAAATATTTTTAACATCAGTTGATTTCAAAAGCTCAAATACATTATTAATTTTAGTTTTTCATTTCCTCAGGTAATTTTAGATATTTCAAAGTCAGTAAGCATCTTAACGTATTCCCAAAGTCCCATCAGCTACAATATTTTTCTAACATTATTTTACTCAAATTCTAGGCTTTACAGTGGAATTAATTTAAATTTCTAGCCAAAAACCAACCAAACAAAACCCCACAAAAATAAAAAAAAACCCAAAAAACTCACAAAAAAATTCCCCCATCAACCAAAAACCCCCCCAAGAAACAAAGCAGGAGCCCAAAGACCATTCAAGTTTATTCTAGAACAACTACTAGAAATGTGCCCCGTTTGCCAAGTGTTGACAGCAATCACATCATAATCTTGCATTGTTTGAGTAAAGCCCTGAATTCTCTGACTGAGCCTTTGCTCACATGAATTATTCAATAACTGAGGTACTGAGAATTATATTTTAGTAGATTGTTAGGAACATCCCCATTTCAAGCACCAATAAATAAAACTTTGATCTGGTGAATTGTTCCTTTCTGAAGTTTTCATAATTCAGTAAAGAAACATATCCAAAGTCGTATCTGTTTTCAGCCTGGCACAGGTTCCAAAGCCAGAACTCCACAGATGTAATTCCTTCTTATATTTCCTATTCTGACATTTTCTTCTATAAAGAACTACAACAGGAAACTAGAATATGTATGTATTCCTTTCTGTAGCAACTATATTTGTTACTGGATTAAACAGACCTGGGTGCTTCTTGTCCATCTCTTATTTCTCTTCAGTCTATTCTTTCTGCAAAGGTTCACAGAGATTTTGATTCCTACAACATGCACACATGTAAAAGACTGTAAGTATATTAGTACAAATAAAAATCCTGTGCTTATCTAAGATTTTCTTTGTCCATGAACTTTCTGTTTTGGGAAAAAAAATGGATGGCTTAGAATACAAGATTTTGATCCAGAGGTGCATAAGATCTGAGGTACAGACAAGATTGCTACTGAATATTTTTTGACTAAAGTAGGTTTCTGTCTTGTACCTGGATTAAAAGTCCAATTATTTATCTGTGCTTTCTGAATGTATCTCAGAAATGAATCAAGATGAATACAGAGATACCTTGACTCTGGAGCAGGAAAGGCAAGCAAATTATTGTAATAGGCTTATGTCTGTGTCAATGCAATTGTTAAATGCTTCTGAAATAGTTTTGTAGTGAAGAAGTATGAGAACTGGGTTATTTAATTGCTGGCATTAGATTTCTAAAAAATTAGACAGTCACCTTAGCCTTACTTAAAGAAAACATCACAAGCTAAACATTATTAAAGAAAAAGATCTCCAAGATTATATGTACATATTTTATGATGAGAAGTATAGGAATTAAGGCAGCTTACAATGATTAACATGTTTACTCTCCCGGGTTAGGATTACATTTTCAAAGGAAATTATGGGCATTTTAGGCTTTAGTATATTGTCCTAAATTATTCATTACAATTTCTGTATTCTCTAGTGTTCATATTCTTTATTGACATGAACTCTATTTTTTAAATGGTTTTCTTATTAAAAAATCCTAAATTTAGTAACCAAAGCACACTTTTTTTTATTGTTTGAAAAAAATATATAAAATGTTATATTTAGCAGACTTTCCTTCAGTAGACTTCTTTAAATAACATCTGTTCAGCCACTGTCTCAGAGAATAAATTGTTCCTCTCCTTTTCATTTGCAAAAATAGCTTCAGTAAAACTACTTCATTTCTTATGAACCTAGAGGTATGTAAAGCTCATAATGTATTTACATTTTATTTCATTCATGTAATTAAAATGTTCATAAATTCTCACTCAAAACAATCTGTCAGAGAAAGAAACATTGATTTCGTTTTCATGGAGCACTCTGTAAGCTGCTAATCTTCCATTTTAACAATAAAATAAAGAATATGCATTAGAATGCTGAAATGTTGCTAGATTTATCCACTCACAAAAAGCTAAAGTACCTCCTGATGTGCATTTTAATAAGCTTTCCTATATGGCCTTTTGTTTTCCTTCCGTTATTACAATATCTCATTTTTGAGGTACAACCAAATATGCTAATTAGTATGCGATCAATGGTATGGATAGCAGAAATACATAAAGAAAATAAATATTGAGCTTGAGGCATTATGATTTGATATGTTTTCTTCAACAAAACAACAAGGTGAAGAATTTACCAGACTGCTCTTGTTCTTCCTGGTTGGTAGTTGATTTTGGAAGGGTTATTTTTGTTGTGCCTTTTTTTTTTTTTTTTTTTTTAATTGCTTCTAGTTCTGGATTTTTTTTTCTTGGATTTAAAATTGTTCAGCTGAAGTTGTTGATGTCCAGATATGGGATTTTCATTTCCCAGAGACTCTAAAGCTGACCACATGGCTAATTATAAAAGGATAGGAAGTTAAAAAGGAAACAGGGTTTGCTTTTAATAAAAAGAAGTGTACCAGGATAAACAGAGGAGGACAATGATGTGGAAAAGAAGGAATAAAGGAGACAAGGTCATCAGACAAAGAGAATGACATTTCAACTCTCACAGCAGATTCCAGTCTCAAAGTGAGGAAAATGTCAAGTTAACACTTCAGCTTCCTAGAAATAAACAATTCACTTAAAAAAAAAAAAAAGTAAAATTCTTAAACAAAGTAAGTGTAAGCATATTTTTTTTTCTATGCAATTTTATACTTAATGGGATTGGTCTTTATCTAGTCATATCAAGATCAAGGCATATTTAGATTTTACTCCTAGTCTCAGGATAGACATCTTCCAGTTTGTTCTTTGAATAAACTCTCTCACTGAAGGAGGAATATTGCAATCAGAAATACTGAAATGTGGGAAGTTATCCTCCTGTTTGGGCTGAAGACAGCAAGATAGTTTGTGTCTAGAAGTAGCACAAACTAAAGACTCTAGATGTAGTAGCTAGTTTCTTGTGAGAATCAATATTGAGATTTTGTTTTGCTGAGCTTTTTCAGTCAGCATTTAGGACCAAGAAGTTTAAACAAAGAAAAGTAACTCAAAAATGCATCCAGCAGAAAGCTGTGACAAATAGGGAATTCTTTGTTGGTCTCAAAAAAAGAAAATTCAGGTTGTAATCCAGCTGCCTTATCGTCTAAGGAAAATTAATGTCTTTATTTATGTGTGGCATATATGACATTTATATTTTCTGGGTGAAAATTTGTGTGGCAATATTTTGGCTTCCTGAGTTCACAGATGAGAATATCATCAGTGTTACAATTATCTTTCAAGATTTTTAGGGGCCATACTGAAAAAATAAGATAATTCCTTACAAGCAAAAAAAAACCCCAGCACAAATTGGAGTACACAACAGAAATGCCACTTTTAAAAAATGCATTTTTAACCTAATTTCTGAAAGCAAGTCAGAATTCTGTCTGCTGATACTGGTGCTTGAGTAGTTAATCTCTGCAGCAATAAATCATAATTTAGACTATTTGTAAGATAATGGTCATTTGACCCTGGTAGTGTGCTTTTTAGTTGAACTTTATGATTCAGTACCCACTCATTTTCCATTGTAAAATTTAGGTACATAGAAGAAAACAAATACTGCCTTTGTAAGCACATATAATTCTTTCTATGTAAATGTTATGCAATGTTCCTGCTATTCTTCGCTTATTTTTCAGGGAAAATATGCTAAAAACCAACAAATCATGGACTGCTCTGAGAATGTGGACATGAAGACCTTCACATTTCTAACTCTCTAGATATAACTGAGATGGCACTTCAGAAGAAAAAATAGTTGTTTTTTTTTATTTTTCTGAGTAGCTATTGTTTTCATGCTTATATTTTTGCATTCTACAAATTTTTTTTGTTTACCTTGAGAGCGGCAAAATAAAAAAAGGCTTTTTCAACAACGATTTTAATCAGAAATTCCAAAACAAATACTAAGATAGATTTTTTTTCATAAGCATACCAACCAAATTTGTGAATTAGTCCGGTACAAGATTTGGCTTTTCTGTAAGTTTAGAAAGCAAAACAAACTTGGTATATTTTAACGCTTCTTGCAATTTGCATGCTGGGTCCAGTATCTCTATTTTTACTTTTTCTTAAGTTCTGCACGAGTTCTTGTCACATCCAAAACAAATTATCCCTAAAGGCATGACAATGGATTGATTACTTGCTTTTCTACCTTTCCCTTTAAAACTTTTTAAAGGAATTTTCTATGACCTGTCATTCCTCCTTTAGTACCTCTCCCTGTACAGTAAAGTATTTAGCCCCCATCCAGTGGAAAATGGAAATGGAAACCCCGATTTTCCTAAGGAAGAAAAGGGGGTCGGCAAACCCCTACACATTCTATTTTCCTTACCAGTGACTGATGACTGACATTCCTTGGCCAAGAATGACTGAAGTCCATTTCTCAGAATCATGCAGGTTGGAAGTGACTGGTCACCTAGGACTGTCCTTGATTGCCACGATTGCCACCCTTTAAAGATGAAAGTTTTCCAGTGTCATTATCCAGGCCACTCAGCTCTCTGAGAGGTCTACTCCAGGTCCCATGAACTTTTACAAGCTTGTGTCTTGTGATGTATTACTCGTAATTTTTTAAGTACTCCTTATCTGTCAATAAATTAAGCCAATTTCCCCTGTCAAATCTGTTTTGCTAGTGACTGATTTTGCTAGTGAGTGATTTTCCCCTGTCCTTCCCTCAACCCACCAATCATTTGCTATTTTTATTCTCCCCTTTCCAGCTGAGGAAGGGAGTGATAGAGTGGCTTGGGTGGACATCTGGTGTCCAGCCAGGGTCAGCCCATCACAGATCACATGTCCTTCAACTTTAGCTTCTCTGTATTTGTTCTGAGAACACTTTCTAGATTTATGTGTTTTTTTCCTTCATCTTTTTACATCCTTTAGCTTCAATTTTGTGGTAAATTTTTGGGTGGGTTTTTTTTTGTTTTGTTTTGTTTTGGTTTGGTTTTTTTTAAGAACAGAAGGATAGGATAGGATTCCTCTATAGAAAAGGGGTGAATTCTCTGAAGAACTAGGTACACAGCTATTTCTCTATAAGTACACAGTGTAAAAGGTGGGAGATTTTATTCTTGTGTTTGGGGGAGGGTGAGGAGAGTTGAGTGGGACTGTTTGTCTGTTTCCCCTCAGAACTAAATCTGTACCGGATTTTTTGGGTTTTTAAAAATAATATTCATTCATCATGTTTTCAAAACTAGTAATATCTCAATTTATTTGAAGATTTAAAAAAAAAATCTAGCCTAAAAAATGAACCCCAAATATGTTAATCTTAAACCATTTTAATTTCTTTTGAATCAATTTTTGCTTATGATACATTTTTTTCCTCTTATCCTTGATTATTACTCATAGATTTATTCAACTGGGCTTTGAAATTATTTGCCTAGAAAGATATAATTTTGTTTTTTCTTTATGTGGTTTATCACACACATGATTTATGCTTCACTTGCTCCGATGATAGAAACAAAGCCTTCGTATAACAGCAGTGATTGTACAGTATTGCATTATTTTATTTGGAAAAAGGGCTGTCATGACTGTTTATCAGCACACTCCCAGGAAACAGACTAACTTCTGTGCCTCTCTTAAGGTTAGCAATACTGTGGATCTGCAAGGATTATTAATAAATTTACAATTGCCTTTAAATCTAAAAGTGCTTTATGTATCATACCTCACAATCACTGCCCATGGGAACAGGTTGATGATTTGGAGTAAATGGCTACCAATCTGAAAACATATTAATTGGTGAAAAAAAAAGAAAGCCTTACAGTCAAAATTCACTAAGCTACAGTGTTCTGAAACTTATTTATTTTGTCTACTTTACATTTCCAAAACCTGTTCCTATTTAAAATCTAAAAAGAATAAGCAAAACTTTGGATGACAACGGTTTTCAAATAGTATTAATGTGTTTTTTAGTCTTTCATCTACCAGGTTGTCTTGGGTAAGTTGGACTGAAGCTGGTGATATATGATATAAAATGAGTGCAGGCTGGGAAATCACTGTCTGGAAAGAACCTGAATTCAAGAGACATTTTTATTTAGTAAAACACTGGGACTCATGCTTGAAAATTTATGCTGTGCTAAACTGAAATGGCCTAAGAATTTTCCCAGTGGTTACCCTAATCTATGTTCCAGTAAATTCCACTCTCCAAGGGCTAATAAACTTCAGCCTCCTGGTATTACTTGTTAAATTAATTTAAAGTGTCAAGGTGTCTTGGTGTGAAGGACTCTATATCAAAAGATCATTAGTCTGCTTACATTCAGATAAAGAAGTATTGGTGTACAATTCTCTTGACTAATAACTCAATATGTCTTCTGTGAAAAAGACTACATATTCTATGCAAGAAAGAAAAAAAATAACAGGCCACCCTCAAAAAAATTAAAATTGACAAATGTTACTGCCATCAACTTCTTGACTCATATAAGCAAATTTTTTGGCTATTTTTCCTAAAATATGTATGTAAAAACTATAAAATATGTGATGTGTGAATATCAATATGCTGCTCTTCCTTTACAATTTCAAAACAGGACAGATTCAGGCTTTAAATACAGTGAAGATTTGAAAAAAATGACAGCTATTAACCATGGCAGGTATATATTGTCACTGATGCATTATCAGACTGTGCTGGAACCCATACCAATGATGAACTTAATATTATTAATAAATATCTTCTTCTGACATATTCTCACTGAAGGAATATTTAATTCAGAAAAGTGTTTTACCTCTTATATAGATCAGAAAATTATGGTAAACACAGGTAAAACACATATCAGCAGATAATAAAATTACTGTAGTTATATCTCAAAACACAGTGCATATTCCATTGCTAGAATCAATGAAAGGCTTGTTTCAAAATTTATATAGTAAATAGATACTTTTAAAAAATGTTTAGCTTGCAGTTATCACACTGATTTAGGAGAGTCAAAAATATGTGAATATAAAAGAAAAAAATATCATTTGTAAAAATAAATTCCCTGTCTCCAAACTATTATAAAAACATCTGTGTGTTATGTATGGTGGAGATGGCTTTAGAGATAAGAAAAACAATGATAAAAATGAGGTCAATGCACCCCATCAAAGTGGTAATCTTCACATAATGACTACAGCAACACATCATTATAATTTTAGTCGTCGAGTGTTCAGAGTTCCCCATAGTCATTAGAAATTACAGTGTAATCGACTATTCCATATCTTTAGAAAGATATTAGTCTGACTCTTTAATAAAATCTGCATAAATAATATTGCTAGAATATCCTAAGCTGCATGTTGTGATTTTAAAAATTCAATCATAATTTATATAACAAAACACATGATCATTAAATATTCTTTTAAGAAATTATCAGTACATCAAAATGGTGTATTGTTTAAACTAGAAAAGAAGTAATTCTGTTTCTGGAAAGAATTACTCTCTGTGTTATTCAGGTGCTTGCTTTTCTGTTTTAAACATAAGCAATCAATGGGATTTGCCCTTTTTCAGAACCCCTTAAAGAACTTATTTTATAAATGGCATCTAATAGAGGATAACATAAAAACCTATTACTTGCTACAGTTCACTTGCAGATATTCTTCTGCCAAGCCATAATTTAAGAGTACAAAAAGAAATTATATGGAAGGTTTGCGTAAGACACTAGTGATAGTAGCCAGCTCCACTTGTGCATTTAGAAAGCTTCTTTCTATCCATTTTCCACTTAAGTCATTGATGCATTTGTATTTTTACTGTTTCTGATACTAAGAATAAAATTTCATGTCAGATGGACGTGTGCATTAATGTTCCTAATCCCATAGCCTCACATCAGTGGCTGATATAAGGACATGTTGCACTGTGTCTGGGGCTGATTCTGAACAAGAGGGAGATTTAGTTCTGATTGCAGCTCAGAAACATCACAGAGCAGTTGTTTTCCTGAGTTTTTTTTTTTTTACATGATGGGTTCAACAGTTTTATGACTACTGCTTATGAATTTCAAGCCTGTATAATTATCTACAAGATCTGGCTTATGAGCTAGTATAACTGAAAGGGAAATTGGACTTTGCAAATTATGAACATATATCATAAAACCTGGGTTTGTTCCAAAGCCTAATGTAACTGGTGGAAGATTTTTGGTTTATTACAATCAGCTTTGGATGAGGCCTTCTCCTGTACTAATCGTTGAACTAAAGAAAGCAGTGGAATTCAGAAACTTCAAAATATCTTCTAAATTAAAATACTTTTTGGAAATATGGTCTGACATCTGTTGTCACAGACTAATCTCATTCTTCTTCTCTGTTGCCTGAGAAGTTTTCTACTTCCTTTTCATCTAAAAAAT
Source organism: Taeniopygia guttata (assembly GCF_048771995.1). NCBI lineage: Eukaryota > Metazoa > Chordata > Aves > Passeriformes > Estrildidae > Taeniopygia > Taeniopygia guttata. Next base: position 94,176,584 of record NC_133024.1, on the reverse strand, counting down.
ATCAGCTCTGTTCTCTAAGAATTTGGTTGTATTTCCTGCATTTCTCTTTTCTTGCCTTACAGAGTAAGTTGGTGCCTCTCTGTCCACTACATACAGTACTAGCTAGGATTCAAAATAAAGGAATCACATCTACCTTGGTGAGACCACGTGTGATGAATTGACTCTGGCTGGATGTCAGGCGGTCACCAAAGCCACTATGTCACTCCCCTCCTCAGCTGCTCAGGGAAGAGAAAATATAATGAAAGGCTCACGGGTCAAGATAAGGACAGGAACTCACCAGTTGCCATCATAGGTGAAACAGACTCAACTTTGGGAATTTAGTTTAATTTAATGTCACTCAAATCAGAGTAGGGAAATGAAAAATAAAGCCAAATCCTAAAAACACCTTCTGCTGATCAATTTGTTCTCTTAGGCTTAACTTTATGATGAATTCTCTAATTTCTTCCCACCAGCAGTGCAGGAGGCCAGGAAATGGGGCTGAAGTCGGTTCATCACAAGTTGTCTTTGCTGCTCCTTCCTCTTCAGGGGAAGTACTCCTCACACTCTTTCCCTGCTCTGGTGTGGGGTCCCTCCCACATGAGATAATGGGAGGGATAATTATAATAATAATTACTATATAATTAAACTCCAATAATTTATTCAATGTTAGTCCTTCCCAGGGGCTGCCTTTTTCCACAAACTGCCCCAGCTTGTATCCCTTCCACAGGTTCACAAGTCCTTCCAGCAAACCAGCTCCAGCTCCTCTCTTGATAGATCTACCAGTCCTGCCAGGAGTCTGTTTCAGTCTGTTAAAAATGCAAATAAAATCAAATAATTATATAGTGTGGCATAGTGCTACTTGTACAAATCCTGACTGGCACTACTATGGTAAACTACTAGGAGGTTTTTATAGCTCAGCTATACAATTAGTTGTGCACAAGTCCAAATACTTGTCAGCTAATCTAAAATCATTACTTCCAACTGTTAAAAGCTATCTGCCTGCTTCTTGGAGAAAACTTCTAAAATTCTGAGTTAATCTTGTGGGGAAACCATCACCAGATACCATTCTATGAAGAATCAGTTTGAAGCTTTCCAGACAAAAGGCTTTTAAAATAACAAGAGCAACAGAAAACATGTGATATTCAGAAATATGTTCCTTGTGGTTAGAAGAATAGATCTGTGACACATCTGGCTTTTGCAAAAGAAACAGTGAAGGTATATTTTAAAATAACATGTAGAAATGACAGCTGTTTGAAAATAAGTTAACAAATTGTCTGGAGTGTCTACAAGCAGTGAGTATCCACTGTTTTTTCCAGGAGCAAAATAATATGAAGTAACTGTTAAGCTGTTTTTCTTCCTTCCTTCTTGTGCTATATGATTCCCAAGGAACATTCTGTTTATGTCAGAGAAAGTAAAGAGTACTGGGGACACTGGATAATAACTTCATTTAGATGACCAACATGAGGACACCAGTGTTTCTTAGTAGTCTGTGGTAGTCAGGACCATGAAAAATTTACTTCATAGAATTGGTAAGGGCAGAGTTTAATTAATGTATTGAATTAATACATCTTCAGCCTCTGCTGTACCATAGTCTCTTCACAAGCAGGCAACAGGCAGGAGGTTGTTCTGTAGCCAGGGCATCATTATCAGCTAGTAATTGTCACTACAGTCTAAAATCAACAAATGGAATGCAAAGAGTGGAACATTTTATTCCAAAGAAGGAGACAGCAGTGATTGATTCTAGTGGTATGATAAATCTTGAAATCTGTTGTTAATGACTACGCTACAGTATTTTGAGGAATACTGTTCATCAGAGAGCTTGTGAAATTCTTTGCTTTCAAACAGTACAGGATAAAAAAAACCCTTTCTTTCACTACTGCTATCTTGCTTTTTACTCTGTAATGTGTGTATGTTTACTCCTTAGTAATTTCCATGCTGAGCTATTGAAAGTATTTTTACATTATTAATACAAAGTTACTTAAAAGTCTCTATTAATAAATGATCCTAATTTCCTCACAGACTTGCATTTTACAAAATTGAAAAAAGAAACTGCAACATATTTGGTAAAATAGTGTTAAATCCCAGATTATAAGAACATTAGAACATAATCTAAATTATATTTGCTTATTCTGTAGCAAAAGAAGCTCAAAAAAGAAATATAGATTGAAGTAAAAAAAAAAAAGAAAAATGGATCTCACTAAATTTTTAGAGAGTAGGGATAAATACAGTTCACTTGTTCAGCCATGTCTTAATGTTCCTTTTTATAAGATACTCAAATACAATAGTTATGTTCACTCAAACAGAACTCACGTAGACAGATCTGAACTTTTCTTGAAGGGGAAATGATTGATGATATCTGCCACTAGATGAAGGATGGTTAAGTCACTGTGAATGTTGCTTTATTGACAGTGCTTGAACCTTGACTGATCTCAGAGGAAAAACAATAGATGTATAATGTCACTTCATCACAAAAGCAGCTTTCAAGACACTTCATAAGTGATTTGTAACAATGTTTTAGCACATGAATTTTTGATACTACTTTACTATTATTTATTTCTTGTATTCAAATGCAGATAACTTTAATTAAGCATTAATTAACCATTCATGTTATTTGCTTAGAAAACTAAACTCTTTTGAGAACAAACATGACATAAGTTTTTTTACATTGAACTTTTAATGTGTGCTTTGCAACCGTGGCCACTACCAGGACTCAATTGCTTTTTACATTGAAGTTTTTTGAAACAATTCCGACAATATGATAAATGGATTAAAGTGAAAATTACTTCATCTTATTTTTAGATTAATCTATCACTTTGCCAGTGGTACAAATGTTGCTGCAATGAAAAAAAAAACAAAACAAAAAAAAACCAAAAAAAAAACCCAATAAATTTTTTAACGTAACCATGCTGATTTTTGCAGTCTTAATTTAGCTTTTAGTCGACCAAAAAGACTAATTAGAAAGTTTATTTTTAGCTAAGATCTTGGCTACAAAACTAATTAGCATATGGTGGGACTTCTGACAAAGTCATACCTTAAGTTCATGCCCTCCACCCAAGTTAAATTGCATTTGAATCAAATCCTAAGCTGTTTCAATTTCTCTTATAACCTTTCCAAGTTCTGCTTGACTTTTTTTTGATCCATGAAGTGGACTCTAGCTGTCAGAAACTTATCTAAGGCCAAGCCAGCTGGCTGTGAAACAGAAGATGGTGTACTTCACTGACTGGTGGAGGAAGCAACCTTCTCAATGTTCTTGAGCTATAACATCTCAACTGCGTGTACAAACATTGAATGTGCAAGGCCAGATAATGCTCCATATGCTAAAACAGTATCTTGCACTTCCGAACCGTAAAATGCTATTCTTAACACCATCACTGCATTTAAAAATTCATCCAAAGAGAAAAAAATTTATTTAGTCATATTTTTTTTTTAATTTTAATGGTTAGGATTTTTACTTTAGACAGTCAGAATTAATTTTGATGAGGAGATACTTAGCATTTTGTCAAAAAGTATTTTTTATTGCCTTACTTTGCAGTTCTTTGCAACAATGAACATTGATCTCCATTTATTTTGGGTATCTAGTAGGGTTTTGTATTGAATAAGAATTTTGGCTTCAATTTTAAATGACATGTTCAGAAGATTTTGATCTTTTGATGCCACTAAAACATAATCTGCAGACAAAAATGCTTCAACTTAATTTACATTTGTTAAAGTTTTAGATCTCCACATCACTCCTCCCCATCTAATCTCTGCCATAGCTTTGGCTCAGGACAATGAGTTCTGTCCCAGAGGGTACCTAGAAGAGGTATTATTATAGATCAAATGTTATTCTATACCTTTTAGTTTTTTCCTCATTAGCAAGAATGGTGAGAAGAAGAATGAACTATGGTTTTTGAAAACAGGTGACTGGCTCATTTTAGTAATGTAGATGTAAACAATAGGAGAAATTAGGACATTTAGCATTGTTTAATTTAGATAAAATGTCATTAAATTGATTTTGACCATGAAGCAAGATAGTGACAGGTTTCACAGTGTGTGAGAACGATTTTGGATTTTTTGGTTTGCTTTATGCTTGTTTTTTCTTGTTTTTTCCTCCTTGTCAGACCTACGAATTCAAAATGAGGTTAGAAAATTGGTCTATTTTGTCTCTTTTTTCCTGGACTCTCATCTGTAATAAGGATTTTTGAACCACAATCAAATGTAGTATCAACAAAAATAACACCTACATGAAATAGAGTGAAACCCAATGTTCTCTATAGCTGAATTAGTACTTAAGTGTTAGTTGTTGTAAAAGCCTACTTTACACATGAAAGTAGTCATGATTTGCCCAAAGAATTACTGATATGTTAAATAACAAGCTCCACACTGACAGCCACTTTTCTGACTATAACCACAGTTTTAGCAGTCCATTCCAACACTTCTTTTGACAAAAAATTCACCTAGCAGATTGAGCTTAATAAGGTAAGAGCATTCATTTTATTCTGAAAATATCACTTGCAGTGCCACCTGCATTCATATGAAATTGGTAACAGAATTCTACCTCTGATACCTTTTCATTGTATTTCATAGTACATAAGATATCTCAGAGGCAGCAAAGATTCTGTCAGATCCTCAGACATCAGTGTAGGTCACCAAAAAATCAACATGTTTATTAATACCCTTATGAAAAAGGCACAGCTTTTATCTTTGTACTTTCCTATCACAGCCAAAATCCCTGCATAATCCCTGAGATGGAAGCAGTTGAGCAGCTACTCTGGGTGACCCAGGAAATATCATGAGCAAGACAACAAGTGGCTAAGTAACTTACGGAACTTTTAGTTTACGGCCTTTCCTGTTTATTATGTGACAGGGGAGAACACCTGACACAGACCATATTCCCTGATATAAATGATCCTATAGTGACACATTTTTGGCATCCTTAATATACTAACCCAGATTTAGAGCAAAGAGAATGGAAGAAGTGCTGCACCATATATAATGTGAGGAAGGGCGCACAGGGCTTGTGACAGTTGGATTGTTCAACAGAAAATTCCTGTACCTGAGCAACAGCCAGAAGCACAGTTTCTCCACTGTGCCCTACATTCAGTGCAACCTATTTCTTCAGCTTGAATATGCACTGAGGGTTAGAAAAGTGCTGTTTAAAATTCATCATATGCTGAGAAGTTTTCCATGCTCTCAGCTTTCTAAAACACTGCAGGTTGCAATGAAAATAATTCCCTCTTATAAGTGATTTTCTGCCTCATTTGATGCATACAGAGTGTTAGAATGCTCACCTGAAAAACAGGTGCTTTTTTAAAGTGGCTGGCTTGCTGTGTGAGTACTGATACATAGTATTGAAGGGCTATGTTTTTGAAATGTCAGCCCCAAATATGATAGACGTTTATAATGCTGATCTTAACTGAACATCTTCAGTATTCAAATAATGATTTATAAATTTTTCCTTTTTTATCCCAAGTGCAAGAAAGATTTTTAAATCCAAACTTTGTGTTTAGGATTTATTATCATAATTCAAAATTCTAGAGTCAAAAATGCATTTCACTGAATTATAGAGCTGGATCTTATTTAGAGGTTCAATTGAAAGAAAAAGTCTAAATGAAATTCTTCTGTGGGTTTCAGCACAAGTTTTTTTGAAACCTAGGAAAAATATATTATTCAGACTTTTAGAAGTGTCCATTTTGAGAATACAAAAAAAATCATCAGGAAGACACTGCAAAAATCTATTACATCCATTTTTCCATAATGTGGCTAATTTCTGGCAATATTTTTCTTTACATTTTCAAATATTTTACATGAGAACAACTTAGCACTGCAAACACTGGCAAGTTCTGAATCAGGGTGTTTAAGGGCAGTCTTTTGAAATTATATTTTAAAGACTTTCACATCATAACCATTTTTGCTGCTCAGCAACCTAAGGAAATAAAATAACCAAAAAAGGATTAAAAATTCAAATTCTGCTTCAATATAGCATGCCTTTCTATTATAATTAAATGTTAACAATGCAGTAAGAAGCTACTATCTTATTTACAGCTTTCATTTTATCTTAATTCAGGAATACAAGGATGTTACACTTCTGTTATTCTATCTGATACCTTGACAAAGCTCTGATGAAACTATGTTTCTCTAAGCAGATTATACAGCAACTCAAATAGCACATTAGGAATTCATATTTTCTAAATACATGTAGACAAACTCCCACATATACAGAAAAGCATCATAAAGTCATGTCCTACTTAAATCTCCCTCTACTTTAATATATTTGCATAGGACTATATAATTATGTAGTTGTTAAATCTCAGTAATACCAAAATGAATTTATGAATATATAATTTCTCATTGTTAAGAATAAGTCAATGACTTAACTATTCCTAGATAAATCACTTGTCGTTCTTTACCTATCTGAATACCAGTATTTGAAGAGCTTTTTTTCCTGACTGTAGGACTATATCTGGTATATAGTAACACCTGGAACATCAAAAAAAGGAGGCCTTTAAATGCCTCAGGATTTATTTGTTCTTATGATTTCCAATCTATCTTGTCCTTTGATTTTGTCTCTCTACAAAGTTTTCTGAATTCCTATGAGTAGAATGTTTAGCATCTACATATTTCAAATTCTAAGTCATAATGTCACAGAATCGTAGACTGCTTTACATAGGAAGGGACCTTCAAAATAGTCTAGTCCAAACTCCATGCTATGAATAAGGAGCATCTTTCAACAGATTACATTGTTTGAGGCCTTGTCCAACATGATTTTGGACACTTCCAGGGATGAGACATCCAAATCTTCTCTGGGCAACCTGCTTCAGTGTCTCCCAACAGTCATTGTAAAATAACTCATCCTTCCATCCAATATAATTTTTTTTTCCTATTCAACCAATAACTCTTGTTCTTTAAACTCTTTCTGGTAAAAATGCTCTCTTTATATTACTTATATTTAAATATTGAAAGGCTGCAGCAAGGTCTCCTTTTTCTTTTCCTGGATGAACAACCCTAGGTCTCTGAGCCTGTTCATAGGAGAGGTGTTCCAGCCCTCTGATAATTTTTTTGTCATGCCTCTGGATTTGCTCCAACATGTTCATGTTTTTCCTATGCTGAGAATCCCAGAGCTGGACACAGTACTGCAGGCAGGATCTCATAAGAGCAGCATAAAAAAGGAGAATCACCTTTCTTGACCTCCTGGCTACACTTTTTTTGGATGCAGCCCAGTCTATGATTCCTAGGCTGCATGCACACATTGATGGATCACATCCAATTTTTTTATCCATAAGGATGGCAGACATCAAGTCCTTCTCTTCTGGACTGGTTCCAATCCATTCTTCCTCCAGTCTGTATTGATGTTAAAGACTGACATGACCCAGGTGCAGGACCTTGCATTGGTTTTGTTGATATTCATGGGATCCATACAATCCCATTCCTCAAGCCTATTAAGGTCCATCTGGATGGTGTCCCTTCCCTCTAATATGTCAACTGTACCATCATCCATCTTGGTGTTATCCAAAAACTTGATGAGAGTGCATTCAATCCCATTGGTCCGTGCCATCAATGAAGATGTAAAATAACTGGTATCCACATGGGCTCTTGAGGGACACCACTGATTACTGGCTTCCAGTAGAGCATTGAGTCATTGACTCATTAACTCTTTGACTGTGACCATCCAGTCAGCTCCTTATCCATCTAACAGTATATCTATTAAACTCATAATATCTCCAATTTAGCATAAAGAATGTGATGGGAGACCATGCCAAAGGCCTTAAGAACTGACCATCAGTTGATCTTTCCTTCTTTGCCGATGCAGTCACATCATCATAAGAAAGCCACTAGATTAGCCTGGCAGCACAACTCCACATTTGCCTTTGGTGAAGCCATGTTACTATCTTTACTCACTTCTCTATCTTCCATATGCTTCAATGTGACCTCCATGAGGATCTGTATCAGAAGAGGAAGTTGTTATTTGTGAGATTCTAGAATTAGAGAAGTCTTGATAGGAAATGAGACAAATAAAGTAATGGTAATTTGTTCTTAAGGTATATGGTGATTACAGAAAACTCTAGCCATTTAACTAGTGTGCTGGTTTAAAATCCAGATAGAAAATTAAATCAACTTAAGCTACTCCTTTTTCCCATCCCCACCCCTTCCAATGATGGAGGAATATAAGGAGACATTGTAAGTTGGAACCACAATTTATTGAAAAATCCTAATAACCTCAACAATATTAATAAAAGAGTATACAAAAGAGAGTTTTACCCACAAAAGGATATTCACTACCAAACAAACAAAACCACTTCTTAAAGACAGCGTCCAGTGTGGTTTCGCAACAAAGGCGAAATGGCCACTGTCCCTGTGCTATGGCCACATGGTATTCAGGAAAACAAAAACAATGTATCAGGGACACTCTCATGGGCTTAACTTCCTGGCCCCCCAGCCACCAGAAAACAACAGAAAGCAGGTTCAAAACATAACCAGAAAATCTAGTTCATCCAAATGAGGATATGTGCTGCTGAAATGGCAACTCTGTGTGGCTCAGACCCTGCAGGCTCTCTCCCTGGGCTCAGCAACACTGTGGGAAAAGCAATGGTGGTCCCAATCCCACACCCTCTTCAGAGCATGCCCAGCAAGCCCAAAAAAAAAAAAAAATAGTCAAACTTGTGGTTTCTAGCCTTGGTTTTTTAACCTCAAATACTCCTGATGTAGGCAGTATTGAATACATAGTGCTAAAAGATCCACCCCTTGTTTCTGTACCCAGGGCAACTAGCAAAGAATAATGAATTTAATTTACTCATGTAATAGTAGCCAGAAAGACAAGACATAGTTCCATTCCAATATGCACATATATAGCATCCCTGAATACTGAGAGCACACAATGTGTGGCCAGGTTTATGTCACAGAGAAAGGGTGGCTGCAATAGTAAGCCAAGAAAAGTTTTTAGATTTACTTCAGGTCCAACAGGAATACTGAAATGGTTGCTAATTGATTTGTGTGAATAGCAGTACAACCACTGAAAGCCAGCATGGATTTCTCAGGAACTCTAACAAATCTTTTGCAAAAAAGAAAACCAGTAAAGCTAGAATTTATCTGACAGAGCCCAGATGATTCTAGGCTGCTTACCCAGTCAATAAAGAACTAAGAACTTGGAGGTCAAAGTGTCCAGTTCTGTATGTCAAACTTCAAAAAAGATAAAGACGGTGCTGATTTGTTGTTCAAAGTACATCAGAGAGAATGATCAGCTGTTTACTATATATAGCCTATGAAAATAAAATTAATGAATTATGTCTCTTTAGTTTGCAGATGGACACAGAAGGAAAAGAAAAAAGAGATGACTATATAAACATGTAGAAGGTATTGTCATAAGCAAAGATAAACAGAACAAAGAACAAGAGTTTTAATTTAAAGTCAGGGAGATTTATGTAATTTGAGAAAATCTTTTGATAAGAAGAGCAGTGGATTATTAAAGTAGATTGCCTAAAAAAAGTTCTAATCATTTACAAAGAGGCTGCATAAACTTCTGTCATGTAACACATAGATATGTAAGTCATGTCCAGAAGCAGAAGCCCAAAGTGGGTGATCTTCTGATGTGAACCCTAGGACTCCATGTTTCTGTTTCTCTACTACTTAATGATGGAGCCAACTGCTCTGATAAAATGGTAGATTAAATTAGATATATTCCAATCCAGATTGAATTAGGCATGTATATCTATAGAATGCTTTCAGTGGTGACACAGAAAGCTATTAAGCAAAATAAGCTACAGCCTGTGTCAAACTGAACTGAATCTCTACTATCCAGCACTAATCTGATCTAAAAGTCTATTGTCTGCATTTTTGTCTCCCCCATTTCCTTTTATTTTATGAATTAAACTTTCAGTGTAAGAAAACATTCCCGATTAAATTTCTGTGAGAGAAATTTTGATATAGACTGATCCCTGCTTCCTTTCTTAAAAATTTTATATTGGAAATTTCCTACCCATTTCTGTCTACAAGTTAATATAATCAGAGTATGCTGTTTGAGTTTGGAAAGAACATTTTTGTTGTGCACTTTTCTGAAGGTAAAATTGCATAGAAGAGGAAAGAAAATATCCTGCTTATACCAAATGTCTATAAAATAGTATTCATCTTTAAAGATGTCTGAATTATTTAATAAATGTCGCTCTACTCTTGAAATTATTAACGCGTTTCTTAAGCCTTGTACTTTTTGTTCAATAAGGCTAATCACACCTGTAATGTTAAAACTATGTTAATTTTAATTGAACTGAGATCTACCTGACCAGTTTTATGCCTAGAGGTAAAACACTGAAAGTTACTTAATACTCCTTACACACATGCCACTATTTCAGTGGAGAGCTTGGATTTCTTACCACTGTGCCTCCCAGATATCTTTAAATCTATTTGGACAACAAGAGGTAGCCTCACTTTTATGCAACAGACTTCTCACCTTTTGTGTTTTTCCCAGCATTTTCTTCCCTTTTATGAAATTTCCCACATAATTTAACTGATGGAGTGCCAATATTTACGATCATAATATGATTATGACACTGTAAAGGTTTAAAAGGCAAATACTCATTATTGAAAATGGTTAGAGAAAAAAAAAATTAGTCTGCATAAGATAAGACATTTCCATGATCAAGGGCAATAAGTGTCAGTCTTTTGCCTGAATTACCTGTATAGAAGAAGATTTTTCATATGGCATTCATATCTGTTAGTTAAAAATAAAAAAAAAAAATCAAAGTCTTTAAATCTGAAAAACCTGTTTTTGAATGTTTGGAAAGCAACAACTATTATTTCTAATTTGTGAAAATTAACAAAATTTAACAGTGTTTTTGATCAAAACTTGTTATAATTTTATAGGCAAATGCCAGAATTTGCTGTCACTACAAGACCGTAAATTAAACTATAGCTGCAATATTGTACTTTAAACACTGCTTACTTTGTCTGCTCTGATTGCTTCACATATATTCGACCACTTCCAAATTAGGGACATTAGCTCCTCTTTCCCTGGGAATGTCTTTAGCATATTTTCGAAATGTCCCTTTACAATATATATCTGCTTGGAAGGTGATAAGAACCTATTATTTTTTTCCAAACCAAATACTTCTACTTAACTTGCACTATTTAGGAGAAAAAAGCACACTTTACACCTGCCACTGAGTTATTTGATATTGGAATGACAAAGTGTAGAACCATAAGGGCTTGTAAAATTTTAGGTTGCCTGGAGATTTTTACCTTTTCAGCAAAAACCTATTAAAGGTTTCCTGAATTTTTCTCAAGACAAAGGATATTAATAAGCCTCCAGAAAGTAAATAATATTATTTCCACTTTCTCTGCTCAAAAAAGGTTTAGCTATTAATAAGACATTCCTGAAAAGAAAAGATCTTCAGAATGGCGAAGTCTTTAGATTTTAACTAATATGAGTTTCCCTTGAAGGAAAAGAAGTAAAAAAAGATAGCTTTTTTTTTAATTATTAAAAATGTTCTTGATCGAAAGCAGTATCCACCTAAGATAATTACAATTTGTATTTATTTACAATTTATTATATCTACATTAATTTTTTTTATATATTTATATTTATATATATTTAAAATATATTATAATTGCAACATATTATTATATAAAAATGTAATAATAAATATGAAAATTAATTTATCTCTTCAATTAACAAAGTAGGACAGTTCAGAAACTGGTATTGCATTTACAGATAATTATTTAGAAGATTATATATTATTTTAGGAAACTCATGTTAAGATAACAATCAAAAATTAATCAGGATACTGTAACAACATACACAGAACCAATTTAGTTTTCCTTATTCAACTCCAGTAATAATTGACTCGTACTTAAGAAAAACTCCAAAAATATATATCTACTATTAATCATAATTTCTTAACAGGTATTCTGACTTTACCAGCAAAACAGGTAACACTAGTCAGTTTTCACCTTGTAATTTCAGAAACCTTTTCTACTGCCATCCAAACTGAAATTTGACCATCACAGGCTTCTCAGAGGGAGTTGGGAGGAGTGAGGAAAAAGTAGTTAAATGACCTTGCATTCAGCTGAGAACACAAATTCATCAAGCTTTTATTCCAAACATTGCTGTAGTTATCAACCACATAAACACAGCAAGAGCATGATGGAAGCAAGCCAGTGAATATCATATTCCCCACTCAAAGATATCACAATGTTATTATGTTCAGAAACTTGTAAAGTAAAAGGCAGTGTCAAAATACCCACTGAAGAGAAATGTACCATTTAGCCAAAATGGATGTGGCCAAGCTTTTCACCAATAGTCTCTCTGATCCTTTCTGGAACAGAGAAGTCTATCAAATAACCCTACTTTGGACTTTAAGAATCATGGGTAGAAAAAATTCAATTTGTTCCAAATTATTGCTGGATTCTCTTTTATATAATAGAAATAAATCAGAACCTGCCATGGTAGTTCACTTCCAATACTGCAAATCCAGTGTTTTATTTTTGTTCCTAAGAATGACAGATATTCCGTCCTTATCTTATTGTTAGATTCTATGAATTCCTCACCTTTTCCACTGAAGAATTATATTTATACCCTTTTTCTTGTGTATTTCATTATGTTTTATTTTATTTTACATCTAGGAGGTACAACTTTAGGTCTGCATGACCCTAAAGGCTATTTAGTTTTTAGGAGCCAGAGGCAGCACTGTCTCATCTCTCACTGGTGAATATTTCAACTGTTGCTCAATTTTGTTTCTTCTGTTCCAGAAGAAAAGTAGCAAATCCTTACCAAGCATCCTTGAAATAATGAGAACACATTATTCAAAGCTTTGCTGTTCTACAGATACTAAATGCATCATTTTGGAAATTACCTAGCTGCTTAATAAAAATGCTTAATTTTAATGGCTACCTATCTGTAGGTATCATAAAGTCTATAGTAAAACACACAGAGCCCATGACAAGTCTAAACTATCAGTAATTGCTACAAATGAATAGGCTATATTTTAGGGGTTAGGAATTTTATTAAATAGGGCTTAGATAAACCTCAGCAAATTATTTATTAGGCAATAATCCTTATAACATATTTACTTCTGCTGCTGGTTGACCAGTCATAGCCATTTAACAAACCATTCATGATAAAATAAGTACAAGCATAAATGCTGCATAAACATCAACACAGCCATTTTAAATTAACATAATAATCTGCTTTGAATACTTACTTTGATTCAATGATTATAGCAGTCCTTTACAAGAAAAGGAAGCCAGCCAGTGTTATTTTGTTTGATTTAATTTTGTATATGTACTTGTAGGTTTGTGGGAAAAATACTGAGATAATAATAAGGTCATGCAATGGACTTTCAAGTAGGAGATTTTAATGGGTGCATATTTTTACATCTTTTGCGCTAAGAAACATGAAGTAACTGACTCCCAGAAGAGAGCAAGGATGAGCATATGTAAGAAAGGTTGATCTTGGCTAAAACATGGAATAAAATTGTTTAGAGAAGATTCCAACAGGTTTTGTGACTTTGTGTTCCTCAAGGATCACTTTAGAGTTGATTATGTTTAATTATTTTACCTAACAAAATAGCTAGGATCATGTTGGTGGAATTTGCTAATGGCACAAAATTGCAAGGGATCAAAGAGTAACATAAAGTGGATAACTGTGAGGAAAGAAGAAATCTTCTTTGTGAGAGTAAACAAATTTGGCTTCTGTAGCTTAATAAATGGAGGCTGAAAGGGAATACCTGATTTTCTTTGATGATAGTGAATGAGAAAATTCTGATGGAAGAAGAAGGCATGAGTTCAGATGGAGACAGGTCAGAGCTTTCTCTTGTTATTGCCGGTTTATAAGATCTTGGATATCTGAGATCAAAAAGAGGAAATTATCAAAGATATTTACAGAGATTTTCCTTTCTGCTGAAATTATGTTACAACCCTCCTCCGGGGTTGAACAATTGAGGTTCTTGTTAATAAATACTTTGAGGTGGATTACAGTGAAAAGAGCAATGTTGAACTATCTAGATACATGGGTATCTAGACATATAGATACATGTATAAATATAGCAGGTTTATTTTAGAGCAATCTGGTTGCAATGTAAAGGAGGTATACAGACATTTTGGTTATTATCTACAGAAATATAGCAATATAAAAGTATAAAAATATCACTTAAGAAAAAAAGGTTAAGAGTAGATACCAGAAAGATATCACCATCCATAATATCTCATCAGTGATGACACTCAATAGATGCAATTTGTGTCCATTGATCACTGTCTTGATCCTTCAGGAGAAAGCCCCCAACACACAATGTTAATATGTGACTCAAATTCAAGTGGGAATGCCTAGACACCTCCCCTGTAGGGAGCTTTTACACTGCCTGATGCAATGCTGTGGATCATGCACAGTCTTCTGGTGGAAAGCACCAGAAATTAGTCTGGGGTTGTTTCAAGGGTCTTGGATGTTTTGTGCCTCCTTCTAAGACATTATGGCTATATGTTCTGCTTATCTGAGCCAGTTAGGCCTTATAAGAAGAGATATCTTCAGACTAACGTGAAACCCCCTTGGGGATATGATAAAAAGCATTATCCCACCTCACAGGATCTGCTTCTTATCAGCTTTTTCTCTTATCTGGCCCAAAAGACAGCTTGTTGCTAAATAAAGGTTCATTTGTTGTGGTTATATTCTGGTGGTGGGTTCACATCCCTCGTTTTATGCAGATCAGGGGTTTTGCCACCACACACCCAAAAACCCTCCTTCTCCTCTTCAGTTGTAGGTTGCAAATTTCACATCGGCAAAATACCACCTTCTTTTAAAACAGGAGGGAGTTGTTAACTGTAGCATTTCAGTCTCTCACGCACTATCACCCCCAACACTCATGTTCTTTCCTGTTGTATTAAATAATGCATAGCCCTGCCATTGTCCTTGTGATTTATGATATTGAAATTCAAAACAGCTTCAAAGAACCTTTAGTTCTGTATCAAATAATAGGTCATGATAGAATCACTAAATTTTTCAGGTTGGAAAAGACCTTTAAGATCATCAAATCCAATTATTAACACAGCACAGCCAAGTTCAGTACTAAACCATGTCCCTAAGTGCGACATCTACAGAGACTTTAAATTCTGCCAGGGATGGTGACTCAATCAGTTCTCTGAGAAGGCTGCTCCAATGTTTGACAACCTTTTCCATGAAGAAAATTTCCTGATATCCAACCTAAACCTCATTGGGTGCAGACTGAGGCCATTTCCTCCCATCCTGACACTTGAGGCATGTCAGAAGAGGCTGACCCTCACCTTGCTACAACCATTTCAAGCAGATGTAGACAGCAATAAAAATTCCCTTGGGCCTCCTTTTCTCCAGGCTAAACAATCCCATCTCCCTCAGTCACTCCTCATAAGACTTGTGCTCCAGACCCTTCTCCAGCTTCTTTGCCCAGAGGAGCCCCGATCCGGACACAGCGCTCCAGATGTGGCCTCACCAGGGCTGAGCAGAGTGGGAGGACCATCTCCCCAGACCTGCTAGCCATAATCATTCTGATGAATCCCAGGATACTGCTTGTCCTTCTGGCCAAAAGGGCACACTGCTGGCTCACAGTCAGCTTGTCATCCACCAAGACTCCCATGTCCTTCTCTGCAGAGCTGCTCTCTAGCAGGTCAGCCCCCAACCTATGCTGATACTTGGGGTTATTCCTCCCCACCTGCTGTATGTCTTTCAATGGTTTGTTTGCACGCATTTTTTTTTTTTTAAAGTAATTATATCCTTACATAAGTATAGTCTGTGAATATACTATTAAGAAAATCCCTGCAAAACTGTAGAATTATGTGTCTATATCTTATAGTTAATTAATAGTTAATTAATTTACATGTATTAGCTGAGACTTTAGTAAGTCTCTTAAGATTTTATCTGGGAACCTACAGTACTTTGCACAGTCAAAAAAATTACCAAAACAAGCAAGAGAGGACCCTGCCTTTAGAACTAGAAAAGGTTTTTGTAGCAAGCAAATTATGCCTCCTATTTATTTAATTCCACCATGAATTTAGAATCATCCATAAGGAGGTCAACAGAGTTTTACTAATGTAAGTTAGAGCACAAATGGAAAGTAGCTAGCTTTTCTAGCTGTTAGCATTATGTCTAGAGTGCAGTGTGTTTTGTTTCAGTCACATGGATTGTCCATGAAGCACTCAGAAATCCAGGAGCAGGGCATGATCTCTAGCAGAACCATCTCTAGCACAAAAAGTGAGAAAACTCCCACCCATTTCTTTTTACCCCATTTTCTTATTCTTAACAGGCTAGACTTCCTGGTAGAACATATTCCCCCCTTCTGACTTGCTTTTAGGCTCAAGAAAAGAAAACTTTGGTTTATTATCTTTATAATAATCTTTCAAGTTAAAAAGGGAACTGTTGCAGTTAATGCAAAATTACAATATATTTTCCTAATTTAAAATAATTATATGAAAAAATATACCATTAATTTGTTTTAATGTTGACTTACTGTAATACCTGCATGTATTTTATTTATGTCTACATTGATACTTATATAAAACTCTTTTCTTTAGCTTTTTTAAACCAAAGATATATACATGAAATTATGTATCAAAAGAAAAAAAAAGTTTAATTTCTAAATTAGTATTATAGTTCTTCTACAATGGCTATACAAGGTTTTATTCGGTTATTTACATGGAAGCTTCAGAAATCTTTTAGTCTGCCTGCCCTGTTGATGTAAAGATGCCAAAAATCTCATGCGCCTTCTTGGAATGCAAGATGAAAAGGTGGTGCACACATCTGATCTGGATCTGCCTTTCATCTGGAAACAGAATAGCCAGAATTCTTATAATGACTGACCTGATCCATTAAGGCTACCACGAGAACCTGTGAGAGGCTTATAATAATCATTTGGAATTATGGGTACATTGGATTAGGTCAGTAAAAGCTCATGGACATTCACAAGTATAATCCAAAGTATTTCCAGATCCATATGTTTATGCCTAGGTGCATATTCAATGCTAAACAAAAGGCCATCAGGTCAGAAAAGTAATACCAGGAGTACCTTCAGTTAATAAAGTTCTAAGATAAACCAGTTGCCACTAGAAGAAATTACTGTTTTTCATTGAATCAAGTAAAATAATGATTTGAAATGTTGTACAAAAATTACATGGGTATTAAATTCTCACTCAACATTAAAAACCATCAAATTTCAGAGTGTAGGGGAAATTCAGTAGGAAAACAGAACTAGTTCTTGTGGTATGGAACTGGATAAATGCAAACTATTTAGAGGAAAAATTGACATTTCAATAAGATAAAAATATAGAAGAGATCTTCCGATATTATAAATGTGAATAATTTATAGTAGCTATATTCTGGAAGCGCTTCAAACACTAATCAAAGATTGAGGGTGTATAAATATAGCAGAATTCTTTCTTGACTGAGTTTTGGTTGCTATGACCCATAGGGAATATTTGATAAAACCATAATAAAGAAGTCACACAATTTGAGTTTTGTAATGTTTTATTTAAATACATGTAATTCAGAGTTGTTGTGTTAGCATGCAACATTAAGAATGGCAACTGGACCCCCAGAAAAAAAAAAAAAAAAGTAGTTTTTCCAGATCTGTCTTTGCAGAAAACTACAGTGAAACATTATCATAATGTAGATTTCTTGAAAACTCCTCACAGTAGGGAATTAGTTTCTGAAAGAATAACAGAGTAGGTAATGGAATCAAGATTATAGCGTAAGAATTGCATTATATTGTTTTACAGTTATCCCTTTCTTTTAATTTTGGCTTTCTTTTCCCCCTGCATCTAACTAACTAAATATTGACAGAATTAGCTTGCGACAAACTTCCCAACAGTGACTGTTTTTGTTGACAATGCACCATTCTTTTCCTGGGGAAAAGTTCTCATCCATTTGAAGCAAGAACTTTAACAAGAAATTAATCTTGCCATAGAAGTTTCCTTTGTATATTTCTGTTTGGTTTCTAATACTGTACATATCAGTGAATCTATCCAAACTGTACCACAGTTAGTGTACTTCTGTCCACCAAAAGTTTTCCCTTTTAGTGATCATTTTAGATTGTGCTCATCTGCCTGATGATGAACAGATTCAGTCCAGAGTCCTGAGAGATTTAGATGATGTATTTTCCAAGACACTCTCCATGATATTTGAAGTCATGGCCGTCAGGTGAAATCCTAGCTGACTTCAAAAAGGGCAAAATCGTACCCCATTTTAAGAAGGGTAGAAACAAGAATCCTGGGAACTACCAATCTACCAGCATCACCTCTGTGCCTGGGAAGGTCATGGAACTGGAATCATGATAAAGGCACATGGCGTAAGGGAGGTGCTTGGAGGCAGCCATCATGGTTTCACCAAGGGGCAAGTCCTGTCTATCAATTTAGTGGCCACACAATGAAGTGATATCACTAGACAATGATTTCCAGTCATTTTCCTGGAGTTTTGTAAAGCCTTTGACAGTCGCCAATAACATCCTCCTCTCTAAATTGGAAAAATATGGATTCAGTGGATCGACTGAGAGATAGATGAGAAAGGGGTTAGATGGTCACACCCAGAGAGTAGTGGTCAATGGCTCAGAGTCCTGATGGACATGAGTGAAAAGCAGTGTCCCTCAAGAGTCTGTACTAGGACCGGTGTTATTTAATAACTTCATTTATGACATAGATTATTTGAAATTTGCAGATGAGACCAGCCTGAGTGGTGTGGTTGACACACCTGAAAAATCAGATGCTATCCAAAGAGAGCTGGACGAGCTTGGGAAGTGGACCCATGGAAATCTCATGAGGTTTAACAAATACAAGGTGCTGCACCCGGGTTAGGGCAAACCCTGGCATCAATGGAAGCTGAGGGGTGAACTGATTGAGAGAAGGACTTGGGGGTGCTGGTGGATGAGAGGCTGGACATGAGCCAGCAATGTGCACTCGCAGCTCAGAAAACCAATCATATCCTGGGCTGTATCCAGAGCAGTGTAGGCAGCAGGGCGAGGAAGGGGATTCTGTCCCTCTGCTCTGCTCTTCTCTGCTCTGGTGAGAGCCCACCCACGGTGCTGCCTCCAAACCTGTGGTCCCCAGCACAGGGGACCATTTGGAGCAAGTTCAGAGGAGGCTACCAAGACAATTAGAGGGATGGAGCACCTCTCCTGTGACAAAAAGGCTGAGAGATTTGGGGTTATTCAGGCTGGAACAACCTTTGTGGTGACTTAACTGTGGGCTTCTAGTACCTGAAAGGAGCCTACAAGAGAGAATAAGGAGACTATTTACAGGGGCATGTAGTGACAGGACAAGGGGGAATGGCTTTAAACTGAGAGTAGGTTTAGTTTATATAGTAGGAAAAAATTCTTTACTGGGAGGGACATGAGGAACTGGAACAGGTTGCTCACAGAAGTTGTGAATGTCTCATTTTTGGGATTTTTCAAGGCCAGGACTGAGCAACCTGAATCACTGAAAGATGTCCCTGTCCTTGGCAGGGGGCTGGATCTAAATGATCTTTAAAGCCCCTTCCAACCTTACCCATTATATGATTCTATGATATGAGTGCCTTTCTCTTGTTTTGAAAGAGTAATTAACTGTCCACATCCAAAGGAAAAATCCCACTAAATTGATAACTTCACTATAAATTGTCCACATGCAGCCAAAAGAGAAGGAATGCAGTGTAGAAATTCAGGGCGAATGAGTGGAGAAGTTGCAGAGAATAGCTTTCTCATTTAGCTATGGTTTACAGAAAAATTTATTCCATTTACCATACTGAGGAAATTAGAAGGGCTTAGGAACAGTTTTTGTTTTCTTTGCTGTACAAATTACAAAGTTACTGCTGGAGTATATGAAGTTATACTGGAGTATATGAGCGCCGTATTTTTAATATTTATTAAAAAATACCATAAAGTACCTGTTTTGAATAGTTTGCATAAGAAAAGATGGGGTGTACTCTGAGTTAATTTCCACAAGTATACCGAATATGAACCTTTTGGTCAATTTGAAAAATCTAATGTTTTCTTGAAAGTGCAATAACCTCTAGTACATTTCTAAACCCTTTAAAAGCCTCTTGAAGAATACAGGTGTCAAGAAATTGCATTTATATTGCATGTTTGAAGTTGAGTGAAATAAAGGCAATAGCAAATGGTTAAGTTGTTTTGCTTCTAGAGTAATTTTAGCTCCTTTTATGTATTGAAGCAACTGGAGATGATAACAAACAAAAATAGCAGTGGCTATCATTCACAGATTTGCACTGCCCAGCAAGACCTGGCCAGAAGAGAAACTGTGATAGTTATGAGGTCTCCTCTTAGCAAAAAAATGGAGCTAGGAGCTTTTGGCAAGCTAGGTGAAGAAAAAATGCAGCAGAATTGCCTAGGTACTGAATATTCTGTAGAGCTAAACTCAACAGCATGAATGAAGAAATTGTCCACCTTTGTTATTGCTTATCTAGGGAAACAAAGTTCATGTGTATGATTTTTTGCATAATGCACTTTATCAGTTTCTCCTAGTAGATCAACCCTGCTAGATGCCAAATATTGCTTATCATTGTGAACAAAGAAGCAGTCATGTGCAGCAGGTAAGTTAAAATGGAAAGTGACCGTGGATGTCTTCTGTGCACACTATGCCATGCTAGCAGTGACATCAAACTGTTACGGTAGCAATTCCCAGGTTTGTACTGTAAACTCCCATTAGCCAGAGATTTGTTTCCTTATCCTCGTATATATACACCTTCTAGAGGAATAGCATCTTTAGGAGCCATAGCAGGCATGTCTGTGAGAAAAAAAAAAAAAAAGTTGTAAAACTGCAGCTGACCTGAATGTCTGTTCATGAGCCTGATCCAGAGCGTGCATGTTTCACAGAGACCACCAGCTTCTCCTGCATCCATGTGATTAAGGAATCCAAGGTTCTTCTCCTATTTTCAATTTTCACTCTTTTATACAGATAACTGTTTGATCTTCTCAAATATTGTCTTTATTTCATGTACTATTTGAGAGAGAAAGGATAGTATTTAAGACATTATATTTTAAAATATGTTTGTTGGCAAGCAGGCAGATTTAAAGCCTCCTGGGTATGCTTAGGGGAATAGTTGGAGTGTTATGTCCATGTTCTCTATTGGGGAGCCTCTAAAACTAGGATTGCTGACATAACACGAGACTTTAATTAAAAAAAAAAATCTCTTTCTATTTGGCTCATCAAGAATTAAACATATGGCGATTATAATAAAGTTCTGTAGAAATTCTGTTCCTGGGCCTGTGAATCTAGTTATTGCCAGCAAAAATTAGGGCAAAATAAGTTTTGAATTTTTTAAAGAACAGTTTTCATCTGAGACTTAGATAAAACATCTGATTTTTACTGAATAAAATCTAGTAGTTTATTTACTCTTTTTTTGATAATTTTATATTATTTAGTATAGCTTGTAGGATAAATTAAAACGTGCATGCCATATCGCAGAGTGAGAAACTCTTTGAGCAAAGCTTGGTAACTAACCAACTCCTTTGTAATAACTTATAAATCTCATCCCAAAAGTTATATAGAGAGAATTAACTGTAGCTTATCTCACCTTTCAGTGAAAAAGAAAAAAATTTTGGGTCACTGCAGAAAGCTGAATGCATGTTGCATTATTATAATGTATTCTATTCTGTTCCACATAACAGAAACATAAAAAGCTGCAGAATTTTATATTTTGGGGAGGGGGTGGGAAGGAAATTGAAGCTGGAGAGCAAATATCTGCAAAAAGCATGAAGACTGGGAATGAGGTTTCAGAATAGGAATGAACTTTCAGAAGATGACTTATATGCAGACTTCCCTTTGGTAGGATTTACAGATGAGCACAGAATAGGAAGGCAAAAGCAATCTGATTCCCAAAGAAAGCCCTACATAAAAATTACTATTTGTTCCAAAAAGAAAAGAAAGAGGTTGCAGGGGAGGGGTGAGAAGGGAAGCACGGTGCTATTCCTATCAATATCTCAAAAACAGGCTTTTATTCTTGATTGTACCTCATGTTGGTGTGAATAAAGAAAGCAAAAATCATCAAGGCAAAGATTTCAAGAAACAATCTACATCATTCAGCCTTCCTGTGACTAGGAACATGGGCAGAATATTAAGAAGAAAAATGCTGTCATTAATAAGCTACAAGGAAGTACATGCATACAGAGTACTTCTACATTCACTGTCCAAACAGGTGGATGGAAAAGCTTAAGTTGCAATAATAAGGACTAAGGGATCTTGACCATAGATGTTGCTTAGGAAGCATGGTACTGAACAGAGGAGGAAGGAGAAGTGCATGGGAGTGGTGGGGGTGAGAGTGTCAATTTTTTGAAGCTGTTACAGATAAATCAGCTCTTTGAAAACAAACCTGCTAATAACAGTGTGAAATGCCCAGCTGGATTCGTGGTGTGATGTGGGAACCCAGGGCACAGGGAATCTCTGTCTGCTCTGAGGAGTCCTGAACCCCAGAGAGGCAGTGCCTTTGACCTTCACCCATGGAGAGAACTTCCAAGACTTGGAGATAGATTAGAATCTACCAGAGTGTGAAACAGATAATAGAGAACAGTGTAGTTTGTCACTGGGTGAGAAATTTATGTTTTGGGGTTTTTAGTATGGATGTAGATAGGAAGCAAGATGGAGGATCTTGGGTGTTGTCTCGGGCTTCTTCTTCATCTACTCCATTTTCTGCAGTGTTGGTGGCACAAAATAATTGGGTGAGGAAGGCTGCAATGCAGAGGTTACGTGGACAGACAAGGGATGAGTTATTGGTAGATAAGTAGAAATAAAGTACGTTTTAAGAATTAATTGGATTAAACAACTTTAAAAGACCTTAAAACTGTACATCTTGTAGCCATTTTGCTTTTCCTGCGTGCTAAGTCACCTAGTGGTGCAGAGGGTGTGCCGAAGTTTTTGATAACAATAACCAACAAGCTAATGACCGAAAAAGTTCTGTGCGTCTCTCTTTCCTGGAACAGAACTGTTACAGGATGGTTTTCCCCATCAGGAGAGCCTCCTGTGGGGCGCAGCAAGAGGGACAAACACCCATAGAGTCCCTAAGATAATTGTTATGAAAAAATCATATGCATTTTGAGTCTGGAAGAATGCATATGATGAAATGGCATAAATCACACCACAGCAAGCCACCAAAGTCCTCTGCTGTGAGCACATTTGGAGTTTATTAACTTGAAATGGGCTTCATTTGGTTCCTGTGTCTGACTCTAGACACAAAGGAACTACAGTCTTAAGAAGTAAAAAGAAAAGAGCTTTTGGGCATAATTTGTTTGGAAGTACTTGGTTTGACAGCCTTAGGACCAGGAGCTATTTTGTAGCCACATAAACACCTCAGCAAAGTGTACAATAGCATGCCCTGAGAGGAGGAAGATGGATGCCTTCCTTTTCTTCCTGATTATTCATGTACCAAGGCAAACCATCACATTTTTAACAACATAGCTATCTGGAGAAAAATTCTGAAGATGTTTTTGAGATGAGTTCTTAGAACTCTGTTCTTTTTTACTTTCTAAAGGAGTAAAGCTATTGTTAAGCAACCTGGGTGCTTCAGGTTTTGGAAGAAAAAATATGCAACCTTAAATGTGTTCCCTCTCTGTATTACAGAAGGGATAGCCTTTTCCCCAGGGGAAATTCTTTTCATTTGCATGCAATTACTCTCATACTTGTTTATGTTGCATATTTTAAATGTTCACTCTGAAATCTGTATCAACAAGGAAATCATTCTGGATTCAATGAACGAGTGATCCCACACTGCTTGGAATATTGCCATATCTGGCCAAAAATATTACAATTGGCAAGATATACATAACTTAAGACTTTTTAAAGTAAAAAAAAATTGCTATTATATCTTATGGCTGAGATGATAAGCCTATTGTTAAAAATCTGGAGTATTTCTTAGGTTTCTTCAATAGAGGCATTGATCTAGATTTAGGATAAAGCATTATCATTTGCTCTGTTGTGGTATGTCACTTAACCTTCTTTGCACTCTTTTTCTTCAGTTCTCATAGAAGAAAATTCTCCTGAGAAAAGACGCCTAGGTATGGATCTTTGCTGATATTTGTACTTTTAATAGCCTAAAAGGTGCTTTGCCTGCATTAGCACAGCTAATGACAGCTCAGGATCTTGGCTTGCTTTTTTTGCTGTTTTCAACAGAAGTTCAAGACTTTATCCAAACTGTGTCTTCTCTTTTCTTATATTTCTTACAGTAATTTGATTTAATTAATTAGTTTATTTATTTATTTCAATCTCTACTAAAATATTTAAATATTTACTATCTACATTCAGGAGAAGTCTAGTACTTTTGTGTTTGAACTATTGAGTGCAGAGGGAGGCAAAAGAAGCATTTGCTGTGGAAAGAAAAAAGTTTGGCCATTGAAGAGGATGTGTCTGTTTCACACTTCTTTCATGAGTCCTGCTCAAATGAAGAGAAATAGATCCAAAAAGCAATTAATAATCATTCTGTGGGCTTTACTACATCCTAGCCAAGATGGTGAGCAAAGACATGCAGTGTAAGTAACTCAGAGTTGTTTAGATGTATTTGTTGATCATAATATGTAAAACATACTGGTGTAGGGACTTAATGTTATTTTATGTATTGTTGGTGAATGAAGCTCTAATGGGAAATATTTTATTTCTCTTCCTAATGGAGAAAAAAAAAAATCAGATTTTGTGGCTGCTAAAAAGGACTTTTAGATGGACATTTTGTACTGAAAGGAGGCAGAAAGGGTATTAATAAAACAATGTTTTGTATGGATGTATTTTTAAGCTTCTACTTTTCAGCTTAATGAAGAATAGGTAGGAACAATAGTGTGGTCAGTAATATTCATTTCATTAATTTAACACATTTAGGGGATAACTGTTATTTGAGATCAAGGAAGAAGTAGCATATAGTAAAAATATATTGATTTCCTTTGGCCCTACTGTATTGATATCTGATATGCCTGTTTAAATAACCTCTTATATGTGTACCTATTGTACCTATTACATATGTTGTACAGAAATTCAATAATGAAATTTCTGTGATCGGTATTTAGCACACCTTATGATGAAATAAATTGTGCTTTAATGCATATTAATCTTATACTTCATAATGAGTTTCAAAAATATTAAGATATTAATATGGTAGGAAGACTTGAATGAGATTTACCTGTCAGAGTTTTCTGAATTTGCTTTTTTGTGGTATGGACTAGTTCTGCAAACAGAATAGAAAATCCTGCCTAGATTCCAGTTGGGTTGCTTCTGGATTTTCTATTCTTCTAAGAGTTTGCAAATAGGAAACATGACTCTGTAGTAAAACAGAGTACTTTAAGAATGTCAGAGCATCCATTGCCACTACAGACTCTTAATTTTAGGGTCTATCAGTTTGTTGTAGGGAAACTTTGGACTTAAGCAGTATTTTAGTAATGAAAGTATACTTCTCCTGATCTTTTTTTGTTATCTCAGGACTATGACATGAGCTAGCAGAGGCTCTTTAAAGTCTCATTCCATATTTATTTAGATGAGGAACCTTACGGTCTCAATTGGCAGATTGAGGTAGTTCATTTTACTAACTATAAGCTATGTAGAAAGACAAAGTGCTGCAAACATAGAAGGAATTAGGAAAAAAAAAAAAGAATGAGTATCAGAGATAGTTTCTGCTGTTTAAATTTGGAAAATATCTTTGTGAACATAACTGAAGTTTATACTGTAATTTGTCTCTTTGCTGCTGATAAGAGCAGTGAAGTGATATTAAAAAGAGGGAAACATCAAAAATTTTTTCCCTTCATTTTCATTTCAAAGACTCATTATACAGTCCTTGGTAAGGTATAACAGAAAGCACTGTCTTCTTTCTTAATGTTGCAAATATAAAATAAAAATAGTTTGCGATATTTGTCATTATTCTTTTAGAACAAAAAGCAAATTAAACTATTGGGTATGTAAAAGTAACCTCTGAAAACTAAATATAATTTTATCACAAATTGTTTCAAAGGAGGAAGAATGAGTGGTGAATAGCTTCATCCAGATAGCCTGTCACTTAAACTAAAACAAAAAAAGAAACCCCTGCTTCCCAAAGCAACCAAACACAAATGGACACATCCTTTATTTTGCTATGCCTGAAATTGCTATACAAAAGGCAGTGTGGTGACTTCTGCTCTTAGCCGTGATCATGGCATCAAAAAGTGTCATTGTGAGAAATTGGAAAAGCACACAAATTCCATCAATGACTGAGTGGACACACACAATACAGAATGTGCTTGTTACAGAAAAAAATGTTTGACACATTATTTGTAAGATAAATGAAACCACAAGGCTGCCACCTGGTACCCTGCTTTTTAGTTTTATCTTTTTTTTTTTTCTTTTTTGTCATCTCTTCAGATGCTGCATAGCTTCTTGTCATCTAAATTTGAACAGCTCTAAACACTGAAAGGGGTATATATATGTATCTATAAATATATATACAAACATAAGCTAACACACATGAAGAAGTGAGCTGTAAGTGTGCTGCTAAGACAACGGCTTGTGGGCTGCACTAGGGATGTCTAACACTCTTGTTCATTTATTACTTGGAGAGTGTGCTGTAACAACAACTTCATTTACAAAGAATAACATATCAGGGACAGATAGTGGTGGTACTGATAGTTGTTGCCAGATATTCATTTACATTAAGCCAAGCCACAGTCTAAATTGTTCATGAATTCCAGGAAAATAGAATTCCATTTTCCTAAACCACCTAAAACCCCCTAGGGTTTTGAAATGGCATTTAATTACACATGATGCTAATATTTGTCTTTTATTTGTGCTGTACAACTAGAATATTTTTAGGTGCTACCTGATATCCTGTTCCCTTCATCATTCATGTATTGAACATTCACTCCAAAATGATAAATATGCTTGCAGTACTGAACTTTTATGATCATTACCTAAGTCAGATGTCAATTCTTTTAGACTGGATTGTAAAATATGCCTTTCTGAAGATTGAGAGTGTAACAAAATGCTTGAAGCAATCAAATCCCTATTAGAAATAATTTTCACTGCATCTTTACATCTTTTGGTCTGACACTATTTTGTTCTGTAATCTTGATATACGTGTAAGTATCTTTTTTACTAGTAGTGCATCTGAGGTGTATCAGTGCATTAAAAAACATCTCAGAAAAGTGCCAGATGAAGGTACTTGTCACTCACTCACTGATGAAAGCTTTTCTGTAGATTAAAGCAGTGCTTAAGCAGCATTGCTGGAACCCTCTAGTCACATAGAATACAGCAGAAGGAAATAGTGAGGTCTACTTTCTCTGCTGCCATTGCTCTAGCTAGTAGTAAAACCAAAGTGACTGTAGCATGCTCAGCCTTCAAAACATTTTTTCAGTTTTATAAAAATGCACGAAAATATGTATTTCCAACATATAGGAAGTCCTTAAAGAAAGCATTAGTGTATTGTTAACATGAATAATCTTTATCTGCCTTATTGTACAGAACTGTATGGCATGGAAATTGTAGAGGGGAATAACACAGCACATAAATGTGCAGACAGATTTGGGCCTTCAGTCATATTTGCATGACATCACAAGTATGACATATATGGTATGGAAAATTGATTAACACAACTGTCACTATAGTCACTGTGATCAGCTTCTAGATGGAAGATGAATTGGACAGAGTTTGATATTTGATATGTTTAGCGGAATAAGATTAATAGAAATACTTACCAAGGGAAGCACTATCCACTGAGTGTATTGTATCATATCCTTTGCATTTTGATTCTGGATATCCTTCCTGCCTGTAATAACTTCAAATATCATCTCCATGGTCCTACTCAATTTATTCCTGCTTTCTAGTGTTCTATGCACTTGGGAGGGTTGTGAAATTCACTTGGTGGGCAAGATATAGTTTAACTTGTTAGATTTCTGATAGGGCAGAAGGATGCCTTTCTTGGGGCTTGGAGGGGCTTCTCCAAGGACTTTTCCTATCTTGTGGACACTCATCTTGCAGGAACATTATTCTATCTGAAGAGAAGGAAAGATTCTAACTGATTTGGCTGATATTTTATTTCCAAATTCATCCGTTCAAGAGGATGTGATTACTAAAGATTTTTTTCACAGTCAAATACCACTCGTAGAGTACAGCATGAGAATTTGGCCTGTGTCCTTAATATTTCTCCCTTTTGATGGGAGTGGGGGGAACCATAAAAATGGCAAACCTAATTACACCAACATTGATATTTTTCATGAGAAAATGGGAAATACTTTCCACAGATAGTAATATCTAAATGGTGAAACTAAGAATTTCACTTGTTCCTACCCAAATGTTAGTATTTGACTCAGATATGGTGTTGTCATATTTTGATGTATAATGTGACTTACTATTCCTTAAATAGATACATAGTCTGCCTTCAGAGCTATTCAGGTGTTATGTCAGGTGATTTCAAAAACAGTGAAACAAAGCTACCAGAAAAAAAAAAGCAGGAAAAAAGGCATTAGGGAAAAAAAAAAAAAAAGCATCTGCTGCTCTGTTGTTTGGTGTTCTTTTTAATTTTTTTTTTAAATAATCATGCAATAATTTATTTTTTTTTTCCTCTGTAGTCAGATGTATGAGAGAACAATTTCTTCCATAGAAAAGCGGTGGAAGCTGAAACACACTGTGGGAGAAGGGAGTGCTAGCCATCACTCTTATCACTCAGTTGCTCTGTGACCTGAGGAACCCTTGTTCTGTACCTTTAATCTGCTGAATGAAAACCTTTTAACAGTGGATGACAGCTGTTTTGCGCTTCATGCTTGCACTTAAACAGCGAGAAATGCCACACTTCCACTGCAGCTGCACGAGCTGGTTATGTGCTTATTAAACAAAACACAACAAAGTGAAACAAACAAAAAAATTTTCAAAAAGCCTCTGAATGAACTGTCAGGAAGTGATTATATTATAAAAGAGATGTTTTCATGGAAACCAAATTTAACTGTACTGGGAGCATCCATCAGAAGATTAAGTGATCCCTGAAAATATGAAACTGGAATTAATCTGGGGTGAGCTAGTCAGATGGTTAGGCAGTAGTAGGTGATGTCACCCTGGGAAACAGAGCTGAACATGCAGCTTTGGAAGCTTATTCCTAACAGTTTCTTCCTAAATTTGTCTATATTTGCCTTTAAATGACTGGTTTTGAAATTGCGTAATAGCTTCAGGACAGATGTAACTTTTCATTCCCCCCATGTTTCATGCACACAAATACAATCTTGCATGTCAGCTCAAATGGAAGTTTGTTTACCAGTAACACGTACTTATTCAAAACACAGGTTTCTGGAGGTACATTGAAACTGTGCAAAATTTGAGATATTCCCATTAGTAAGCAAAGAGACTTGAGTATTGAAGTTTCTGAACCTTTTTTAGGCATTATCTTTTTTTACAGGTGTGTTAAATATCTGTCTAACAGATCTTAGTAGGTCTAAACAGGAAAGCACAGGCACCTGACATAGAATAGGTCACCATCCTCCTTTTAAGTGTTCAACTGCCATTCTCAACCTTTTAATCTATGATTAGTCATCTAATTGTGCGTCCAAATTTAGTTGGTGCACTTTGCATGCATAATTAATTGATTTCCTGAAGATCTTTCCTAATTTTTAATTACTGCTGAAGCTAGCGTTAAATATGGAATGAGCCAGTCTGCACACCAATTTCTTTAGAAACTGGATGCAGACAGCTTGTGACAGGCATGAGTATTCGTGGAATACAGAAACTGGCTGCTGTCTAGGCTGGGATATGTGAACTTGACCACAGGTTCAGGTTAATTCACTTACTGTCAGACTGAAGCAAATTCAGTCTTAATTGGTAACAGAGGCATAGCTGGAATATTGGCATAGAAGAAAACATCACATTTAAAGGAATTCTTCTGAAGCTCTTGACATTTACTTTAATTATATGAAAATGTAAAAGCATAATACCGAGTGTTAGAAATCCTTATCTAGCCTGATTTTTGGTGCTGAAAGCAGAAACTTTATGACAGTCTATCTGCCTTACTGTGATGTGTATTTCTACACCTTGTTAATCAGATTAAAATCTCTGCATGCAATAATTATCAGAGTAGCAATACCACTGAGACAAACAGGAGCTTTGCCCAAGTAGGGACTTAGTGATTTGGCCTACATCTTTTCTCTAACCCGTGCTTCATTTTGAATATGAAGACTTTTTCCTTTAGGTGTATATTCTAAACCTTCACAGTTCAGTTACCAGACACTGAAAACAGTACTAACACTAACATAATGCTCTTGGTGAAAGAACATTTCATTTTGCTAACAAAAAGGTCACAACTTTGTTGAATATTTTTTCTATTAGCAACACCATATTTCATTCCCCTTTCTTCATCATCTAACAACAAATGGCTTTAGTAATAGCTTTGCTGCTGTTTTCCAATTTTCATCTTAAGCCTCTGTTTTGCTTCTATAGAGCAAATCTTTCCAAACCAAAAATGGAGGTCCCAGATCTATTTTTCTTTTGTTTTTCTTGCCTCGTTAAGTTAAACTCTTAGTGAGTAAACTACCTGGAATATGCTCCACTAGCCTTTTCCAAAGCAAAGGGGTCATGTTGGTCAAACAGGAAAAAACAGGAGATATATTTTACTTGTATTTACTTGTTTATTTATTAACCTGTAACATTCAAAAGCATTTCAAAAAGTTGAACTGCACTAAACCTCCTGCATTGTAAAGGATACATGTTCAAATTCCAAGGAAGAAAAATATGGAAAAGGAACAACTAGTCCCATCCTTTACAGGAGAGCTGTAGGTAAGGTTTAATACAGGTGATTACCAAGTGATTTACTTATATTCTATATTTCCAAGACTGTACTGGGACTTTTCCGTTAGGCATTTTCTCACTGTAATAAAACATCAATTTTATTTTATTACCACTGTGTTGACAGATGTTTTCAGTAGGATCATAAAGGGGCTAGAAAAATTTGTGTGCAACAGATCAATAAATGGATGTGGAAAGGACCAGCCTGCAGTGACCCATCTAGATTGTCAAATACAACAGATAGAAATTTTGAGTAGGTACAAAGCCAGTGAAACACAGCAAGTGACCAAGGTCATATGTTTAAATGAGGTTTCCTCTTGCTACTGCCAGACATAAATATTTGGCCACAGAGACTATCAAGATGATCCAGTAAGGCATTTCCTGATTTTATGTCTAGGTTCTTCCTATTAATATGCCCAACATCAATTCTTCTGTCTTGAGTAAGAAAATCTGATCTAGGTATTACATAAGGTATTAAAAAAATTTTCTTTAATTCTCCTTTCATGAATGCACTACATATGTTTGTGACTTAAACTTATCAAATATTCATACTTTGTTTTTCTTTTTAAAGAAACTGTGAATATTTTTCAAACAAAAAATTCAATAAGAACTGCAGGTTTTGTTTTGCTGTAGCTTTTTGATTTTATACCACATCAGGTCTTTGACTGAAAGAAAATTAACAGCTTAAAACTGAAAAATTATTCTGTTTTTTAGATGAATGTACAATCTTGATACAGTTAATTTCTGTTAATAGAGATGTAGTCATTAAATATTTCCTCCCACTCATCTCTTGTGCTGATATACACTCCTTTCACTCAGCACCTCATTGTATCCTCTTCTGTCTTTAAAGAAAGTTATATCTATTTACATTTAATTATATTCTTGTAAAAGGAGTCAAACTTTAAAAAAAGTTGAAAGTTCTTTGAGGCACTTTTGACCTCTTCAAACAATAAAATCTCCTTTGTCCTCTCATGAAGCTTCAAAACTGCACCAAAAATATTAATATACTCTTCAGTAATTCAACCCTTACTGAGGTGCACATTATTACACCTTCCTTTTTGATCTGTGTTTTGCTGATTATTTAGTGTATTCAGCTCCCATATTTGTGCATTCGCTTATGATTTAGGAGAAAACATATGTAGGGTATTTTGTGTTCTTATAACTATATTGATGAAATAATACGACATAAAATGCAGTATCTTGTACTGACAATCAGAAGTCTAACATTACAGCCAAGAATATTTACTGTGTTAAGACCTGCAGTGCAATTCTAACTGACATGAGAGTAAGTGTTAATATATCTAGAGGATATAATAATATTAATTTCATCTGCAGGGTGTGAAAGTTTTAACACATGTACAATAGATACAGCTATACTAATTTCATCATTGGCTTAGGATATTTAACTTCAGCTGTGTAAGAATAGGGACTTATCCAGATGTTTTATGAAACAGTGGGGTTTTGTGCTGTAGACAATAAAGTTTATCTTGCTGTCTTTTCTAACCTGCTTTCTTAAATTCCAGAGAAATTCTAGTGTCATTTTTCACATGAAATACATTCTACACCCAGTAGCATGGGGAATTTAAGTTGATGGGTTTATTTAGGTTTCCAATTAGTGCAATTATGAGATTTGGGATGTCTCTAGGATGATCAAAAAGGAGATAATGCACCATATTTGGGCATAGCTATCATTGCTCCAATTTTCATGTACTTAACCCTTGTTCTGAGTTTCCGGACTGAGACCATGTCTGACTGATGTTTCACCATGCAGCGTAAAATTTTGTTGGTTTTAAGAGGCTTTTAGAGAGTTAGCAATATTTTTAGTTAAAGTTTTCTTTGTAGTGTCTTCTAATTTCTGGTTTTAGCATATAAAGTCATTAGTGTAACATCATGAAACAGTTACTGAAGGAAAGTTTCAGAAACTAATTGCAAGATTTTCTTAACAGCTGCTGCTGGTTACACAACTCTGATTCTACTAAATTAGGACAAGATTATATGTCCTGCTAATAATGCATCTCCAACCAGCTCTTTCCACATGGATTGGACCACCAGTCATACACTGGTTGTGACAGGGTGAGGCATGAGGAGAAATTTAGTTCAATACATTCCATGTCTTACAGAGTTCTACAATGCATTTCAAAGATTTCTGAAGTCATACTCAGAAAACCTTCTAAAAGTTTCTGAAACCAGTTTACTTCTCCCCCTATAAACAGAGGTTTCATGTCCTTAAGAAGAAATGCTGTATTGTACAATGGGATGGCAAGTTTTTAAACCCCTGAAATTTCATACTAGTTATAAAATATAATTTCAGAATGAAGAATAATAGGCTTCATGTGTCAAATTAGTATTATAAATAAAAATAAAATTAAAAGCTGAAAGAAAAATACTTGCTTTGCTATAGTTACTCTTTGTGATCAATGTCAAACATATACACACTGTTTGGGGTGAAATTGTTATAACTCTTAGATTCTCACTCTTTTCAGACAATAAACATTAATTGTTTTTTTGTCTGGTTGATTTTCTGCATTCATATCTTGCCCTTACTGAGTAATCAAATTAATTGACACAGGCACAACACTAAGATTCAGAATTGTAAGAGTATTTTACATTCAGAAATTGAAACAAAATTGGTGCAATTCTGAGTTTTTTTAATATGCCCACACACACTCCTGCATATCTATAACATGTATATAATTGTTTTTAAATACATGACAATATCTCACAAAAAAACTATTCAAAATATTATTTTCTTTTGAATTTCCTACCTTAATATAAATAAAATATTAGATCTTTTCTTCTATGAGAAAGAACAGTAAGAACAGCGACAATGAGTGTCCATCATACTACTGATACATAAAATATATAAACAAGTCTATGTGTATGTGTATATGCATGCATATTTGTCCATATTTCTGCTTGTCCAACTTAGTAATACATAGAACACCTTAATGGGTAAAATCTGTTTGTTCTTAAAATAAGATCCTAAGGATCTCATTTTTGATCTGGGAGCTCCTTGTCATGATGTAACATGACTAGGTTCAATTTTTTTTCCAAATAATATTTGCCTTTACTTTTCACACTATTCTGTTAATTATTTTGAGGGTTGGGCAATAACAAGCCAGCCTGTGCTGAACCAATGTGACCAGGAGAGAATCATTTGCTCTAAAGAGCTAGCTTTTAATGCAATGACTCACAAACTTAGTATTTATTTCAGGGGCATGACCTTAAAGAAATCATTTCACTTCAAAAAATATGTTTCTGTGTACATAAACTCATGGGTCATGGTGGTGGATTCACACTGACTCAAGGCTGCTGGCAAATTTAGGTTGATATTTCTGAGCTGGGAATCAGAAACATGCTATGAATTCTCTAGTCCATTGGCTAATTGAAAAGTCAGCATTTTATCTTCTGATACAGCTGTAAAATAGACAGAATGGAAACTGTCTTGTGTTTGCTTTTAATTTCTGCACATTCTAAACATTAGCAATGTCCTGTACACTTTGTGTAATTGGGAAGTATTGCAGTAAATGAGATTCCTTCATCAGTGAAAAACATCTATATTTGTCAAACAACTTTTGAAAGCTTCTGTTATGAACAGAAATGTAAATATTTCAGAGGATTTTATTTTTAATATAGTGTAAATACTTCCTCACACACAGTTGTATATGCTGAATGATCGTGCACAGAGTGCAACATTTTACTTTGTAGAGAAATACAGTACATCACTCTGATAATGAGGAGGCAACAAAGATGTAATTTTATTTTTTTCTCCGTGTTTTAGTGACATGCACTATGCTTTCATCTGAAATGCTCGGGTATTAAAAAGATTGAAATTCTCAATAGCTACTCATCTAAAAAGGTCATTCATATTTTCTTCAAGATTGAGATTCAATGAGGAAAATATTTATTGGTTAAATCTGGACTCCAGGAGCACTAAGAGAAGGACAAAATTACAATATTTCCCACGGGTATATCTTGGCAGTGAAAGCCTGCAGTATCACAAATGTATGTTGAATATAGTAACAGTCATGAACCTTTCTCTGTAACTTCCTTAATTTTAAGTATCATGGCCATTGAGCAGACACCCATCACCAAAATTAAAGAAAGGAAAAAAGAAGAACCATCACAGTATGTTGCTACAGAAGTCAGTGAAAAATCATACTTTATAATTTTCTTCATTTGTGACAGTAATTAGCCACAGCAGGATCTACTGAATGGATCTGACCAGTCTTCTTTTTCTTTTCCTTTGTCAATCCTCTATATCAGCTTTTGGAAACTTCTGAGAAAGGAAGAGAGTATAGCTGAAAATTAAAAGAGTAAATTTGGTTTGCCTGAGCAAAAATTATTCAATTACCCTGATCAAGTGAAATGAAAGACCTATTGATCTGAGTACATATTAGTTTCAGTGTCACCAAATCCCTATCATAAATATCAGTTGATCATCACTGCTTTAAATTTTTATAAAATGAGTGATTTCTATATTGAAAGTTTTTTCAAAAGGTTTGAAATATGCTGGTGGAAAATAATTAATTATATCCAGAATGTGTATCACAGATACTAATTTGCATATTCTTGTCCTTTTTTTTTTTGAGTCCACAGATCTATTATATTTTTGACAGTCATAACAAAACAACAAGTGACAATATTTGAAGTGTTATAATTATTCATGACTTAGGAGGAAGCAAGGCTTCTTTCTTAGTCTGCATTCACAGGCCTGCCAAGTCATGCACTGCTTAATGATCAAATATTACAGTCATACTTAGGGAACAATTTGATGTCTGCAAAAGTCAAAGGGAATCTTTCCACTACTCTTTGCATTAGCATGTTGTATGATAGAGTTTTTAGGATAGGGATTGTCTTTTAATTAGGTATAGACCATGCAAAGCAAATGTGACCTCAGTCTTGACTAATTAGTACAGATACTTTTATCATAGAAAATACTAGCAGGTTTTCAATCCAATGTGTGCCTATGTGAGGAAAAATATAATAAATAGCAGTCACTTCAAAAATTTCCATTTTTTCCTCCTCTTTTTTTGGTGCTAGGTGAAACGCCAATCTGTTTTTCATTAACTTGCCCTTGATACAGACTTTAACAGTGCCAATATCAGTTTAACAGATAATCCTACAGGATTTTGTCTGTACTATAACATTCTTGCTTCTTTGTTAATATGATTCCCACTGGTTATTTTCTAACAAAGGTTTGAATGAAACACAGTAGACAGGCTGTTCAAATAAAAGTATTTTGCAATACTTCAGACTTGTAAGTAATCCATAGGTTTCCTATATGTTGGAGTTTGTTTACTGGCTAGCACCAAATGTTTACTGTAAAGTGTATTAGTTTGTTTGTTTTTTTCTTTTTTTCTTTTTTCCCCATACTCTGAGGAAGTATAACCTAACAAAAGAATATGCCTTTTGTCTGGAAGTCTGAATCTTTTTAGGTCAATTGATTCACATATATTGCTTACTGTGTGTTATTAGATTAGTCAGCTACTGACAAATGTAGCACAGATTCTAAATAAGATTATTTTTATATCACTATTTACAAATCTGAGTTCTCATCTGGGATTAGAGAGATTAGAAAACACAAACCATTAAAAAAATCATGAAGATGTGTCAGCTTGTGGCAAATCAGCGAATCTGTTATCATCTTCAGTTATTTTGTCTGTGTTTAGAACAGAAAAGTTGCCTATGGCTGAAATTACTCAGTAGAGGCAAACAGTAGACACACATGGCACGTGCATACCCTGCACAATGTTCAACATGCAAATTAGATTTTGGGTGCTGGCTAGATGTAGCACAGCCTTTGGGTTTATGTCATGTGCACTGACAGACACAAATGCCCAGGGAGCTACTCTGACAGAAAGAAATACTCAGTGCCCACTGCTCAAGCCCCTTCCACCTCCGACATATCCTTACAATGTCTGGTGTTGGCAAAATGTCAATGATTACTTGCATTGAGATACTTCTGCCTGAAGATATCCTTCAATTCCCTTACATTGCCAGAGTGAAGCAAGCTGTATTTGTGAGAGGCAAAGCCTGGAAGGATCCAAAACGGTTTTGTGACAAGAATGTAATGCTCCTGTGTAATCTGAGTCAAGTCCAAAGGGATCCATAAATGGGAGTTTTTTGCCTTACTCATTCACAGCCCAATGTATACAGGTAAACTGCTGTAAACTTTTGTTAGCAAAAAAAAAAAAAAAAAAAAAAAAAAAAAAAGCTGCCACTTATAAGAAAGAATGCTAGCCTTGATTAACAGAAAAAGCGTAAACAGAAAACTGAGGAGCAGATGTGCTACCCATTCTATTGACCTTCCTATGATGTGGCAGCACCTCACAGAGTGGCAGGACCTGTAATAATCTCCTGAACAATCAGATCTTGTAAGACAGAGCACTTAGAAATGACCTTCTGAATACACCTTAAGAGCTGCTAGAATTCTATCAGCTCCCATCTGAAAACCTGATTCCTCCAAATCAAATGTGCAAGAAAACACACTTTAAAAAATAATTTTCTGTGACCTTATCAAGCCACAAGTCACTTCATGTAACTCAAGTCTTCAGCTTGATTATTTTATTTTTTTTTATTATTCCTCTAGATGCCTAAAACCCCAGCTATGCTGACTTCACTCTGCACATTAAGTAGGACTAACAAAGTAGTACACTGAGACCTAGGACATCTCTCTCTTTATAGTTCCCTCAAATTATTTGATGATAATTCCAATTTCTAACATATAGTTAGTATCAGAGTATCAGAGTTCATACAGAATTTCCATATTCACTGTGTTCTCCCAAACTTCAGAGGTCAACCCATGTGTTGAAAACAGCAGTAACAGTTTCAAAGCTAGATGTTGTTTTATATTTCAAAGAATCCAAGTTTAAGAAATTATTTGTGTAAGTTATCATCTCTATCTATATCACTATCCAAAAGAGCGGGAGAAAAACTTTTTTACAGTATTGAACCAACAATTTTTCAAAATGTGTAGGAAAATGCATGCACACTCTGAACAGCACTTGCCACAGTGCAGCATTTCTTTCCTACCTTGCTACCTTGACTGACTTAGTCAAAGTAAAGGGAAAAAATTCAATTTTTTTCCACCTTTGGTCCCAGTGAATAAACTTTTAAAGGTGCAAAATGTTTTGTGAGTTATGAAAAAACATTATAGAAATCCACCACCTTCTCTGAGGTATCTTGATTCTACAGAATGATCAAGAGTTGCTAAAGTGACAGCTGCTTTGTCCCTCCAACAGATATTGGGCTGGTCAAGAACCAGAGCTTGTGAACATGAGGCTCTCCTAGCTGTCCGGAGACAGCTGCACCTACTCAGTCTTCCTGGTCAGGCAGCCTGTAGCAGACTCCCCCTATAATGCCACCTGCCCCTGCCCTTTCTTTAAACCTCATCCAGGAGGTCTCAGTCAGCTCCTCATCCATCCCCAGGTGCAGCCCCATGAAATCCAGGAGGTCACTGACAGAAAGGGTGACACATCCTCCTTGTCTCCCCTTCCTGTCCTTTCTAAAAAGTATTCTTCCACGCCAACATTTCAGTCATAGGAACTATCCCACAGTGTTTCCATAAGGCCAATAAGATTGAAGGTGGGGGCACGTCTCTAATTTCCCCTTTTATTCTCCATCGCTGCAAAGAGGCATTTAAGGTGGGCTCCCAGTGAACCTGACTTACAGGCTGGAGTGGCTGGAATTCCTTTGTGCTGCTATGTAAGACAAACTATGTAAGTCAACCTCCCCTTTCCATTACTTGGCATGAATTTAACACAGCTTTAAGTCAAAACAAGCCACAGACCCATAAAACTAATGTAACATATGGTTAAATAACTATGCATAGCTACTTTTATTACATATAGATATATAAGTTTTAAACACATATTGTGATGGTGTCCAAAGATGCCAGTAAAAGCTAAGACCTGAGTGGAGATCAGGAAGAAATTATCTTAGAGTTTATATTCTAAATATCATACAAGATGAAGGTTGAGAAGTATATGGCCTATAATTAAATGAACAGAAAGATGACAGACACAGTTTTATTTCTTAATTATGTTTGTTGTAGCTGCTTTTCTCTAGATAACTCATCCTGAGGAATTTTCTTACATAATTGCTGAAAATAATTAGCAGGAAAAAATCCACAGCAGATGTGGCTTTGAAAGTTTTTGATAGATCCTGTCCAGGTCAGTGGAATATTTTGCCAGTGAGGACTGTGGTAGCACTAATGGAAGTCTACCTGAGCTCCAACTGATGATAATATTACCAGCAGACACACTGATAAATTAAAATGGGCACACCAGCAGCAGCAAGCACTCAAAAAAAATCCTTAAAGTGAATTTCCTTTAATGGCTAGGAAGACAAATGGCCCACATTTTATCATTAGATTCCTCCTCTTTCAGAAAATTGCTAAACAACTTCCTGTTCTTAGCTCAAGATTTGGCAGTGTCTTGGATATAACAAATGTAACCCATTTGATGTTTGTTTATTTATGTCAGTTATTTGTTCAAATTCTTCTTCTTCAGTCAACCAATCTTACATCTTTTCATATCTGAAATTAAGATAATTTTTTTTTTTAAATGGCTCACAAAATGAAGCAGTGTTTCTGAGGAAGTTGGACTCCTTTAACATTGTTATTCAGAAGTTTGCCTGTACTGTAAGTACATAAATTCACCAGGTACTTCCCATTTAGATGTAGGAATTTCTCTCTGCTCCTTCCAGACTGACTCTGCATGAACAGCCTGTACCTGACTCTTCCTAAACTCAGCCAGAACCCCAGAGAATTAGCTGTGGGCACACAAATAAGTGTTACAAAAGTTCTGTGGCTTATTGACCCATATCCCAGTGGCTAAGCTTGTGTGCTCTGTTAGCACTCTGATTTTCTTTTACTTAGCAAACAGTACCAACAAACACAGTTTGAGACATTATTTCCCTACACCAACTCTTTTTGCTCTTTTTCTGCTGCAGAAGACCATCCTTTGCAGTCAGTGTGGCAGAATAAATATTCCTTTTCTCCTACAGGTTAGTTTAAACTCTCCCCTGCTCATTTATTCTAGTCTGTTGCCTTATGATAAGTGGTTAACACATATGCAAACTTTTCTTCTGCTAATTTAATTTCAGGGAATTATGACCTCTGTCAGAGGTATGGCACTAAAGCTGGAGTTAGTTTCACAACTAGTGCTTGTCTGTAAATGCCTTTAGCTCTTTCAATTACAAAGTAAAACACTGAAA
Organism: Taeniopygia guttata; assembly: GCF_048771995.1. Classification (NCBI taxonomy): domain Eukaryota; kingdom Metazoa; phylum Chordata; class Aves; order Passeriformes; family Estrildidae; genus Taeniopygia; species Taeniopygia guttata. The sequence continues at coordinate 94,136,711 of NC_133024.1, read as the reverse complement.
ATCTGCGTGAAGAAAATTGCCCCACATTTGGGATGGGCTAACAATGTGCTGATGAATAGCTGGCTCAGCTGACAGGCAGCTCACAGCTTGGGGTCCTTACACTCAGATCTGGTAAGTGGCTTGCTACTTGAAGCATTTCAAAGAATATTTATGTGTAACCATATCTTCTTATAAAAACACTGTCAGAGACATTAATGCTTCCAGAATTGCCTGGTTACTATGTAGTAGCTCTTTTTGCTAAAGTATTCAGTGAGAGAAGTTTTGAGACTTGGATTCAATGCCTTCATCAGTCTGTGGACTTTCAAAAATATATTCTCAATAGACTGCAGTACAATAGATGATGGTTTGGATAGAAAGCACTCTCCACGTTCCAGCTGAAACTTTACCTTGGGTAGCAAAAAAAATGGGATAATTTTGCCTGGGAAAAGCATGAATAATATAACCCAGTGAGAAATGCATTTGGAAATAGATATCACTACCTACTACTGAGATTGTGTTGTATGTAATTATCTTGCAAATAGGAAAATCGTTCCAACACTACTGATCTTCTAATTGTCTCTTGTTGTAGTCCAAAAGTCAAGATTTTCTAACAGCTTCTAAGAATGATTTTTTCAGAAAATTTACTTGCTGTTTGAAGCTTGCGGCTCTAGTGTTCTTTTGAAGTTCACAGGTCTATGAGCAACGTCTTACAGACCACAAGTTGTCAAAGGAATTACCTGCAGAGCTATTATGTTTGGTTTTGACTCTCCAGAGCCTTAATATTGTGGCTATAGATTAAAAGTTGTTGAAGAGAGCTGACTTGTGAATGAATGTGAGCTGTGACATATGCCTTAGGTATTTAGACACTGCATTTCATTTCTCTCTAATGATATTTCTGCTCTCCTTCCAGTACTATTCAAGTACAGTTAAAGATCCACATGTATACTTGTAAACTGATATAATATACGGTGTTAGGTATATGATTTTCTGTAATCCTTAAATTATACTATAAATAATTCTTTCTAATATTAATCAGTCTGCATTGCACATTAAAACTGAGAAGATTGCACTCAGCTTGTGAGACCTTACTCCAAGGTACTTTGTACCCATTATAATATAAAAGACAATAGAAGCAGGGATGGATTACTAGCCTTTGGTTAGCATAATCTTTTGTATCAATGAATGCTACCAACTACATTTGTCAAGATGAAATCAAGATTTCCATGGGTATGTAGGGCAAACCTCACTTTCTGTGTTTGTTTAAGTGGTACATGAAATTGCCCCAAAAGTGTTAATCTGAATCAAAATCTGACCAAACCCCTAAAAATCGGATTATTATATAGCACAGGGAACAATTAGACATACTATTGAATGTTTTTGTCTGTTTGTCTGAGGTATAAGCTTTTTCAATGCTATTAATCATTTTAACTACCATAGCACTCAAGGAGCCTGATTACACTATACCTGTGCAATGCCTAATTCAGAAGATACATGGGTTCATCCTGCAGAGGTACAGACCTAAATGACAATAGGGATGTAAACTGTGGGCAGAGGGATTGTCTTGACTCACTACAGCTATAAATATCACCTCAGGCCTTGTGCTGTGTTGATTAGATGCTGTGGTTTCTGCAAAAATTGCATGGGTGCAGCAGGGTTTCAATTGTTCAGAATATACTACAGAGAAATTCACTGTATATAATTTTGCATATATCCAAACATGCAAAATGAAAATAAGCATTAAATTCATCCCACAATTAACTTATCTTTTTCTGAATGGTATTTTGAAGAATAAAGACACTACACTATAGAAATACTGGTATTGTGGTACTGTTTGATATTGATCAGAAGTTAATTAGGTCTGGTTTCAGATGAAAGCAAGAATCTCATTTTGAGTGATCATCAATGGAAAGAAAGGGTATATGCAAAAACAGGAGTCAGTTTCCGGTTCGGAAAAACATTTTGTTAACTTAGGGGCAACCTTCATAAAACAAGTATTACCTTTATAAATTATTGCTCCCTTTTTTTTCTGAAAAAAAAAAAAAATCAGCAGTTGTTAAGGATGTAAGATCTTATTAAGGATCTCAATGAAAAAAAGCTAAATAATTGCAGGAAAAGTTTGCAAATGTTATCTCTAGTGAAAAATATCAGTGACAAGCAGTTTTCTACAGATGTTAGGGAACATTCTTGAGAATCAATCTCTTTACAGAATAACTGTGTTAAAACTGAGAACATAGATCACACTTCAGGATGCAAGTTTCTCTTTTGTAACTCAAGAAAAAAAAAATTAAAACATAATTAGTAACCAGGAGCATGAGTTCTCAGCTCACATAAAGACCAAGTTCAAATGTACTCCTTTTAAAAATAAAATGAGAGTTTGGAGTAAAATACAAGGATGACTCAGTCTGGAAAGTGCTTTGTAGTAAGAGACTAACAAAACAGAACCTAATTATTTAACAATAAGAAGGTTAGAAGGCTGGCTAATCATGATCTGTATAGTATGTAAGCTGAAAGAAGAAGAAGGTATAGAGCCAAAGTGAAGTTAAGTTTTTTAAGACTACAAGCCAGGAATGCGACTTTGAGAGTAAGAATAATTAAGTATTACTCTTAAATTAACTCGGATATGTAGAATCTGCACAATAAGAAATATTTACCTTTAAAGAACCTCAAACCACCTCATTCACTTAAGTTCAACAGTAGGTAAACGGCTTCATAAAAACCAAAACAATAACAAAAAAAAAAAAAACACCATAAAATCCCCCCAAAAAACAAAAAGAAACCAAACCAAAAACCAAACCAATAAAGCACTTGGGCCAAATGATACAAAATATCTTAGTAGATAATTTTAATGGTATTTTTAAGCTTTGTGGACAAGGTGGACCAGAGCCCATCAACTGCTTCACCTTTTCCAGAACTGAAATATTGTGTCTGTTAAAGTCAATGTCTATACCTGCCCCATATAGTTGAAGGTTGCATCTCAGAAGCTTTTTAGTACAAATTCCCATATTTTGTTCTCTTAAAAACATGAAATATGTGATCTCAATGTGCTATTTTCTATATCTGTGATATTTTGGGTTTAGACTTTTGTTAGAAGGAGAAAGTGACAGTAAAAGTTTTAGTGAAAAACTGCAAGAAGAATGCAATTAGAATGTACCTAAAAAGGCATGTATCATGATGTATATAATATCTTTGGGAAACTCTAGTGAGTATTAGTTCTCACAGTACACTACTCTGAAATTGTCTCATTGGCCATGCAGGTGAGACTCTACAATGTATTTTTGATTTACCTGGCATGTAGCAGAGCCAGTAGTGCATTTAATAGCCAGGTAAGCATTTAATTTTATTGTAAATGAAAGATTTTGAATTTGAAAATATAGATGTGACTTTTCTGTGTTGTAATTTTGTTACTCTTTGTAATTTTCTGTTAAAATAGTTATCAATCAAGTTTCTCCTTCATGAGCAAACCCTAAGAGAATAAACCACATAGGAAACAAATTTCATTATTGAAATTTAATAAGCACCATTTTGGGGATACTCAACTAGGAGAAATTTATTATTTTTCCCAAATCTTAATTTTCTGCATGTTCATTTCAAAATAGTCTCTGGATTTTTCTTGTTTACTTGGTGGACTTGGTGAAGTAATTCTATTTTTTTTTTAATTTGTTTTATGTCCTGTATTAGTTTGGCATTAATTTCTTTTGTAATCCTTATTTGCTTGGAGTCTTACAAAGGACTATGTCTGCTGTGTGTTATCACCCTTGTACCCAGGAAGTGAACCCACCCAGTGACGTGAGTATGGGGTTCATTCTGGTCCACTGAAGATGAGCCTTTTGCACCATGAGGCTAGTGACACATAACATTACAGCTGCATAAAGTGTATTAGGACCATACTGGCTCATCCTTGCATGAAAAGAAATCTAAGTCCATTGATGCTGTGCAATTGGAATAAGAAGACCAAGAAGGAAATATAGAGGGGTAAGGAGTCAATTTCTCTTCGTGCAACTGTAGAAAGCCCCTCTTGTCCCACATTACGTTAGTATTTTCACTCACAGAACCAGCAACACTGAAAGAGATCTTCAGGATCATCTTCAAAGAATCACAGAACATTCCAAGCTGCAAGGGATCCACAAGGATCATCAATTCCCACTGAATGGCCTATGCAGGGATTGAGACCCCAAATTTGGCATTATTAGCATCCATCTCTAACCACCTGAGCCAATCTCAGGGCTATCTAGGCACCCAGCACCACTAAAATACTCCCCAAACCATACCCCCAAAGTGCCACATCCCAACACCTCTTAAATACTTCTAGAGATGGTGACTCCACCACCTCCCTGGGCAACTTATTCTGATGCCCAACTACTCTTTCAGTGATTTTTTTTCTTTTCTGATATCTAATCTGAGCCTCCCCTGGTACAATTTAAGACCATTCTTCTTGTCCTTTCACTTGTGATATGGCAGAAGAGACCAACCCTTACCTCACTACAGTCTTGTTTCAGGTAGAAAGCAATGAAGGCCTCCCCTGATCTTCTTCTTCTCCAGACTGAACACCCCTACTCCCTCAGTCACTCCTCACAGGACATGTTTTCTAGACCCTTTCCCAGCTTCATTGCCCTTCTGTGGACACACTCCGCCACCTCAATGACCTTTCTGAAGTGAGCAACCAAAATTGAACACAGGATTCAGGGTGTGGACTGATCAGTGCTCAGTACAGGGGGACAATCAATTCCCTAGTACTGCTGGCCATACTCTGAGCAATTCTCAATACACTCTTCCCCAAGACAGTAGCTGTGCATGGAGCTGTTGTAACCCAAGTGTAGGACCCAGCACTTTGCCTTATTGAACCTCATACAGCTGTTCTTGGCCCATTGATCATCCTGCCCAGATGCCTCTGCAGAGCCTTCTTACCCTCAAGCAAATCAACACTTCCACCTAACTTGGTGTTGCCTGAAAACTTACTGAGGATGAATATAATCCCATTATCCAAACCACTGATAAAGATATTAAACATGTCTGGCCAAAATTATGAGCCCTAGGGAACACCACTAGTGACCAGCTGCCAGCTCTATTTAGTTCCATTTAGCTAATATTGAATATGAATTGTTTGGAATTAATAAAAAACCAAAGAAACAAAAGTGAGATGCTCCCCCCTCCCCTTCCCTCCCCTCCTCTCCCTTCTCCATTTGGCAACTAAGCCCCACACAGCCATTCTCTCACTCCCCACTCAGGATGGGGGGAGAGAATCATAAAGATGAACATGAGAAACTCATGGCTTGAGGTAAGGACAGCTTAATAGGTAAAGCAAAAGCTGCACATGCAAGCAAAGCAAGGAATTTACTCACCACTTCTCATGGGCAGGCAGGTGTTCAGTCAGGAAAGCCAGGCTTCATCACGCACAGTGATGACTTTGGAAGACAAACACCCCCCTTCCTTTTTCTTCCCCCCCAGTTTATATGCTGAGCATGATGCCATACAGTGCGGGAAATCCCTTTGGTGAGTTGGGATCACCACATTGTTCTGTCCTCTCTCAACTCCTTGTGTACCCCCAGCCTGCTCCCTGATGGGGTGGGATAAGGAGCAGAGAAGACCTTGATGCTGTGCAAGTGCTGCTCAGCAATAACTTAAACATCCTTGTGTTATCAATATTGTTTCCAGCACAACACTAAATCATGGCCCCATACTAGCTACTATGAACAAATTAACTCTATCCCAGACAAAACCAGCAAAACAAGTAAAGCTGGGTTTATACTAGAATACAATGCGACCTTGTAAGAAGTGATGGTGTTGTATAGCAAGTGGAATTCTTCTCTCTGAATGATTGCTCCTGGACTCCTCCTTGGAGTTATAAATATGCAGTGGATTGCTGCAGATAAGCCACAGATTCCAATTGTACATTTAGCTTTTTGAAAGTTGTAAGAGGAGAAAAGTACATTCTGCTGTTCTGACCAAACGCCTTTTACTTACATACTTTGATCACAAATTTGTGTACAGTCTATGGTAAATTTGGTTTTATTGCTGTGCTTTAGAATATTTAAGTCATAGTGGCAAATATTAATTGCAAACATTACAGATGATCCTTTGGTAACCTGTAACAAATTGCCTCCTCATAGTACGACACAGGTGGAAGATCATTATTCAGATTAACTAGCACACACTTTAATATCCTCCAAATTAATCTTATAAAATGCATGACATATTCATCAAAATAAAGACTGTCCTGCAAAATTTGGGACAGATGGCAGTGCAAGATGACATCTTTTCTAAATGTGTCAAAATATTCACTCATTCAAGCAATATGATTGGTTGCACATTGTGGGTGCATTATTAAAATAACAAAAGCAGTAAAATTCACTTGCATGAACACCTGCTGCTAGAGTGACTTAATATAAGTAAGTCAAAACATATAATTAAGTAATATAAATATAATTACTTCACTGACAAATAAGTTTACAGTGGCTATTGCAATTCTTAAAACATTTTAAGTCAGTGAATTACACCTGTATTTAAATTTATAACATTTAAAACCAAAACATACCTTCCTAAATGATACTTAAGGACGTATCCTTCATACCATATAGCAAAATATAAGAACAGACACACAACAGGCCTACTAGCTGTCTGCTAGATGAGATGGTATATATTCCTTTACCACTTGAAACAGCAGAGTATAGAAGTGATTGATAAGCCAAATATCACAGACAATTTATATTTGAGAATTCAAAGCACTATCTGTTCTCTATTCAGGATCTGACATGGGGCAGAAACAAAGATTCTACGAAAGACCTGCAGATCTTTTTTTTTTTTTTTTTTTTTCTTAATTAAAAATCTCAAAAACTCTGCTTATGGAATCTAATATAACTCTTCTGGAAGGAAATCTCATAAAGGTATGAATATGATTTTTGTTTCAAATGAGGGCAAGATCTTCAAGACCCCCTTGTTTTGTTCTCTGCTTTGTCCTCAGTGAAGTCAGGCAATGCTCACCTGTTCTTAATGCGTGGGCTTGCACTCCGGACAGTGTAAGTGCTGTTAACTGATTAAGCTAACATGCTGTGGAGTGAAACAAGGTGTATCTGTGGAGGCCTAAGCACATATTTGCTACACCACCCCAGTCTGAAACTATATGCAGGAATGAACCACAGACTGTGTGTTGTAGCATGTGGCAACAACCACAGGGCCCCCACTTGACCATCACTTAGCCTAGTGGCCATCAAATAACTGGCCTCCTTATGAAAAAAAAAAAAGGAAATATATTTAAAATGATTGGGCACAAGGCAAATGTCTGCTTTGCTGTTTTTTTTTCTGTGAGGACAGGGAACAGGCACAAATTGCTTTACTGCTTGGTGTACAATTATACTGTCAGCTCCACGAAAACGCAGATGGGTGAATATGGTAACAACAGGCTGGTACTGTAGAAACTGCTAGTAGAAAGGGTTAAAGACTGCACTTGCTGTACATGACCACGGAGCAGACAGACCGGCAGGGTGAATTGTGTGATCCTCCGGAGCACACGCACACGGACAGGGACACCTTCTCTCCGCCGTGTGCGCAGTGCCCACCTGTGCAGCCCCCCGGTGCCCGGCCCGGCTCCGCCGGCGCCGCTTCGCGCGGAGATGCGCCGCTCCTTGGCGGGGGTCTGTGGATGGAGATGCGGTTTCTGTAGCGCTGGGCTGGCTGCGGGGAGCCATTGGCTGGCGGCTTTGTGAATTTCATTCAGTTTGGTCCAATAGCGGGAGGAGAGCGCCTGGTACAGCCTGGACCTCTCCCCCCCCTCCTCTTCGCCACCCCCCCCCCCATCTCCCTCTCTCTCCCAGCTCGCCTTGCCTTGCAGATCAGTCTCTCCGCGGATCGGTCTTTCTGCATAGGCAATCACAGCTTCTTCTTGCAGACTCAACTCCCTCTCGCACTGATTGCAATGAATTTTCTGCCTGAATGTAGGTCGCTTACAACCGAGAACACGAGTTTCCTTCAAATCCAGTGTTGTTGTCTTTCTTCTTGTTATTTTTAATTTTTCCCCCCTTTCGTGGTCGTTGCATTCCTTTGGAGAAGCCAATCGCATTGGATTCCAAAAAGGAGAGCAGGAACCGTATGTGAATAATCCTGGCTGCATGATAGCCCGAGAGGATTTCCTGAAAGATTCTGGCTGTGTAAAAAAGACCCCTATGCTTCTGCAGCTATCCCAGTGTTAAGGTAGGAGTACCGGATTTGCAGTTTGAGTGTTCATTTGCATTTTTTTCCTGTTGTTTTTTTTCTGTTCACCCCCCCCCCCCTTTTTTTTTCTTCTCGGCGAGGGTGGGGGAAGAGAGGGAGAGGTGTTGCAGTTGGTACTCTGGCAAAGGGCGAGCAGTTTGCTGCAGTCGTCTGTGCTTTTACTTTTCCCATCATGATAAAGCGATACTTTCTTTTTGACATTTCCACCATCATACGCGATCTTCTTGTCACATATGCATATTTATGCAAATTTATTTCTTTTTTACCCACTTCGGTCCGTCCATTATATTCCCCTTGCACCATAATTTGTTTGGAGGCATTTTGCTGCAATCAGCTATTTGGAAAGGCTCTGAGGTTCTGTGTGAGATGTTTACAAAGTAGCTTTGCCTTACAGGGAAATAAACAGAAGAGTGTGGAGGAGAGGAGGGAAAAATATCTGCAGTACAGGCAGAGAAAGAAAGAGCGAAGCCACAGTTTCTTGCAAGCGCAAAGAGGGGCAGGAGCGGTACCTCATGCTCTGTGTGAGCCTGTGGTTTTCAGGGAAACACAAAACCAACACGTAGGGTTTTCGTTATCCACTTTCCTTGCCACCACCACAGCCACGAAAAAGCAAAAAGGGACAGGGACGGGGACGGGTGGGGGACGGGGGGGAGGGACAAGGGAGGCGGCTGCTCAGAGGAAATCTCGGATCTTCTGGGATTAAGCGGTTCAACCGCTTTCGCTTAAAAGCTATTCTGTGGTGGGTTTTCTTTCCTCCTCCCTTTCCCCCTTTCCCCCCCCACCCCCCTTTCTTTTCTTCTTCTCCTTTCTTCTTTTTCCTTCTTTTATTTCCTTTCCGGGCACGGGTAAAATGCCCGCTTTTGTGATGGGCATGGGCTTCCGCACGTGATGGAGCGGGGACTGGCACTGGGGAGAGCCAGCGTGCGCGAACCGGTGGCGGGGGGCGGGGGGAAAAGAAAAGGAGCGAAAAAAAAGAGACAAGCACCAAGCACCACCACCACCCCCCTCTCTTTCCCAGCTCGGCAGTAAATCGGCTCCTCTGCAAAGCTGGGGCGGGGGCGGGCGAGGGGGGGGCCGCCGTGCTTTGCCCCTTCCCCGCGGGAGAGGCCGCCGGCAGCCCCGCACCGCCGCGGGCAGCGGGGGCGGCCCCGCCGCAGCCGCCCTGACGGACGGGGCCGGAGCGGCCGCCGTTCCGCCCGCCCGCCCCCGCGCGCATCTCGCGGGCGCGCAGGGTCGGGGCGGGCAGGGCGCGCTCTGCGGAAGGGTGCGGGGCACGGGCAGCGGGAGCGGCTCGGGGCGGGTGTCCCGCCGCCGTGCCCGGAGCGGGGCTGTGGATAGATGGCGTCGCGGCCGGGAAACTTGGCCGGGTTGGGCGCGCGGCGTGAGGGGGGAGAGAAGTTTGCGGGGGCCGCGGCGGCAGAGGCGGGGCGCGGCCGCCAGGTGGCGGTGCGGGCCCTTCCAGCCGCGCGCCCGCCGCCCCCCGCGCCGCGGCGCCGCGCGCCCCCCGCGGGCCCGTCCCGCGCGCGCCGCCCGAAGTTGGGGCGATCGCCCGGCCCGGCCCGGGCGGCAGCGCCGGGGCCTGAGGGAGGGAGGGAGGGTGGGTGGAGAGGTCCCCCGGAGAGATCCCCCGGAGAGATCCCCCGGAGAGATCCCCCGGAGGCGCTGCCAGGTGCGAGGGACTCGGCCGGGCGGGCAGCCAGGAGGGACGGCAGCACCTGAGCTGTGATTCAGGGTGCCCGTGCCCGGCTGTCCGTCTCCAGCCTCCCTGGAGCTGCTCCTTTCGTACGGATGGCTGAAACGCAGCGGCCGAGTTGGGATGTTTGGTATTTGGAGAGAAAGCAACACCACCAGAAAAACCCAAAATATATCCCCCACACCACCCTTGAAAACACCTCTTTTAAAAAGCCTGATGTTTGATGAGTGTTGAAAGCAAGCACTGAAAAAATTCTAGTTTGGTTTTAAATGAATAACGTTAAGACATACGTGCATGTGTTTAGGAGGTTAGAATTCAAAGCTTAATTGAAGGAATTTGCAGTTATACCAAAATGGAAATCCCTGCTATTCTTCTCTTCTTAAAACAAATACATCTGCTAATGCAGATCTCATATATTAAAGGCTAATATTTTCCTCATATCATGTGGGACAAAAATTTTTATTAGATGTATATATCCTCAGCACTAAAGAACTAAACTATTTGTCACCTTAAGGATCAATTATTTGCACTAGTTTTAATTCCTAGCTAAGAACACTGCTTTGCATTGTAAAAGTGAACTGATTTCATACGTCAAATGAACTCTGCATTTTATTTTCATTCTGATTACTCTATGCCCTATCTATTAATATCTGTGTTGACTTCTCTATAGATAACCTTTATAGATGTGCATTAGGGCAGGAAATTCCAAGTATTTTTTGCTTATATTGCTGAGTAGAGGGTTGCATGCATTGTCTTATGAATCATATTCCAATGAATCATTAAGGTTTGAGACCCATAAAAACATGTCATGCAGTTTCTGGTCACTCAAAACAGCAAAGTCTATGATGGCATGTATTTTTCTCAGAATAATAGAAAAAGAAATTTAATTTTGACATATTTATAATTGCAAAATTATTAGTCCTTTGTTTATAAATACAACTCTTATTATCCTTTCTCTCTCTTCTCTATTCATATGCCAGTGTATCGTATAGATCCAATTTTTTTTGGTGGTTTGTGTGCAAATGCAACCTATTAAGTTGTACCAAATACTAAAACTGAAATTCAGTTTGACATCCAAAATATCTTGGTCTTATATTCAATGAAAATTTAAACAAAAAAATCCATTTAGCTCTGAATTAGCTTGCTTCTCAAGAGGACCAAGCTAATTCAGAACTAATTTGAATTCTTTTTTTTTTTTTTTTTTTTAATTTTTTCATTGAATCTAATGGTCCTTAGTTTTGATCTCTACTGGAATACATTCATATAGATAAGAAAATACATTTTCCTTGTTCTGTGTTTCTGGAATGAATGATTACTCATCCACTATTGTTTTAAAATGCAGCGCTGTATCATGAAAATGTAGACTGTAAATCAAAAAATTCCCTGTTTTTTTCTTGATCAGCAAAGCACAGTGATCAGTGTAATTTCTTTTAAAGTCATCACAATGTGAGCAAACAAAAGCAAGCCTCATAGCGTGAACAGAACAGGCCAACTGGATTAAATTAGGACAAGTGATAAAACTGGTAGGTTTACTGGAGATCTAGTGCTAGCCTATATATTGTGTATTTTTCCAAATACTTTAGCTAATCCCATGTTCTTGGGCAGATCATTCGCCTGAAAATGTTTACATTTGATAAAAATGTCAATCCTAATAGCATCCTTCAGCTGGAGACCTGTCATGCAGAGATGAAGGCAAGAGGCAGAAACAAAACCTATTTAACTGAAGCTTTGTATTAAAAATATTATATAGAAACAAGAATCTTTTTGGCCTTTTTTATTTTTTAACAAAAGATTGATTCAAGCAACACTTACTAAATGCTACATAGAGGTTTGCACGTTTGTTTTTGACAGGTTCTCAATACAGCCTCCTCTTGGCCTTTCAAACATGCACACTGCTATTTGATGGCTGAATCACATAGTGTAAAGAACAGCTCCACCTGGGTAGGACAGGAATAAGCATCGCGCTATAACCAGCATATAATTTAGTCATTCTGTTGCTTGAAGACTTGTCATCAGGATTCAAGATCTCTTCTGCATGAGTAAATTGGTTAGTTTTGTGCACAGAATTACAAGGCTGGGAGTCTTTACAGAAATAAAAATCTAATAAAAACATAAACAAAAGCTGCACAACTCAATGTAAGTATCTCATGTCCAGCTGCAGCTATCCTCTGTCACAGTTCAACTCGGGTGCTCTCAAGAAATGTTTGTAAAGCATTTGTGATGTGAGCCATTTTGATCCTCACATCTGACAAGGTTATGTGCTCAACTATGTCACCTTTTAATGGTTCTCCACTTCTTATTGTATTTGTTTTAGTAATCCCCAGATTGGATGTGAAAGAAAAATTTAAAAACACCAATAAAAAAAAACCCCAAACATCAACAAGAAAAAACACTTTGCTGTCTCGTGGAGGAAGAGCAAGTAACAAGTTTTATTGGCAATACTCTTGGAAACTTTTTAGCAATGAGATAAGACACAATGGTAATAAACTTTTCTCAACTTGGATATAAGGGTAGAGAATAGAAAACTGGAAGATACAATTTTTAGACAGTGGGCAGTGGCTGAATTTTAAAAAGTAGGAAATTCTGGAAAGGTTTCCAGCAAGCTCATTCCTCTTTAAGCTCATCCCCCTATGTAAACAAATGGGGATGAATTTTGACATTAAAAATAAGCTGTATGTGAAACAGGGTTGCTTTATGGCTTGGATGCATAGCTGACATGAGAGACTGAATAGAAGCAGCCCCTGTAGAACACTGGCTTATCCTGTGAGATCTGCAGTGGGGCTTTACCAGTGTCACAACTAATTCAAACCGAATGCATTACCACATGCTGGAACAATCCCTAGCTAGGAATGTTCAGATTTGTACTGTAATAATCTAAAAATAAATTGTAGTCACTGATGTCACAATGTATGATTCTTTCAGCTGTCTTCTGCACTGAGCCCACACACCACTCATTGTCATAGGATGTATTTCAGTAAGTGGCAAGCTCCAGTGGAGGGTTAGGATTTTCCATGCTTGTCTATCTTCTGTTATTTATGTGCTGACTGAGATTTGCAACTTGATGGGGAGGTAAGCTTTGAAAATGAGTGGCACTCTTAGTGACTCTGGAGTTACTGTTACAATTTCATATATAGTATGACTATAAATAGAAATTTGTATTTACTTGTGTATGAATTTATTTTGAAATAAATTAAAAATACTTTTGAGATTTAGTTACACAGATCATTAAGACTAAGCCCCTTCAATGTTTCACCATAATAGATGACACATGAAATAATGTTGGCATGATTTGATGGTAGCAAACTTCCATCTAGCAGTATTTTTCAGATTTGCATGTGTTCCATGCAGCAGACAAAATGAGATAGACCACTGCTTTTCTGTTCAGACAGTCCAGAGGGAAGACTTTTCCTTTGTCCTCCAGCTGGAGATAGTCATTGCCAATTAGGAGAGGTTAGGACAGCCAGAAATGAAAGAGGACAATCATGAATAGGATTTCTGACCCACAGTGTTAATTGAAGTGGTCTAATGGCTTGATTATTTTGAAAATAGCTTCTACTGTAGTGTCTGTGTGGGCTACAGTCTCAGTACAGACCTGGAAGGAAGATATTTTCAATCTCTGTAGTAGTGTTGCTGTCAGGTTAATAATGGCCTTTCCAGGACTGACCAGTGATCTTAGTCAGTGCCATCATGTGGTGATCTTGTGATATTGTTGTCAGACATAGCTGGGTTAGTGAGCAAGCTTCTTGAAGTGTTAACAACACTTTGGACCCTTAGCGAGAGGATATGCAGTTTAATGCCAACAATTCTTTCAATGATTTTTGAAAGAATTGTTTAGAGAAGTAGCATGGAGACGGCTCAAATAAATTAGTTATATTTTCTGTAACTGGATTTCTTTAAAACAGAGTTTTAAACTCTGTTAGAAAGTAAGTTAACAGACTTCAATAAATCTCCTGCTTGGTATGTATTTTTGCTCCAAAACAGATTTTGAAGTAATTATCTCCAAATATCTATTTTTTTTATTCCAATAAACAAATACTATATTATTTATCACATTTTGACTTCTGATATATAAAAAGCCTTACTTCGTATCCATCCAAATGTAATAAAACCAGGATAAAACTGATAGCCACTTTTGAAATAAAATAATTTTGAATCAAGTCAGATTTCTATTGTTTATTCATATATCTTTTTTTTTTGTACTGATTTTTGTAGTACTGATTTTAGACTTAAATTTTGCATAAATCTTATGCTTGGAAGTAGACGTGTCAGACAGTTTTTCTCCTCTTAAATAATGTTTTTTGCAGACACTACAAAGAACTCAGCAATTAAAAAGAACAGGGGTTTACTCAACAAATATCAGTAGTTTAATTATACAACTAAAAATTCTTTCTCTGAAAATAAATAAGCTTTTCTTCCCCCCACCCTTTCTCTTTATTTCTTTACTTACTTTACTCCAACATATATATAATTTCTCAATTATATGTCACTTATCCATGAAATACCTCTTCTGAGTACTTGGTTGTATGCAGAACAAATTACTTTGAAATTGTATAATAAATATGTTTATTTTTTGAGATATGATTCTATCTTTTCCGGTCTATTGTGAATGTCTTCCAGACGTATCTTTTCAAATAAACAAAATTAATATATTCTTCATGTAGAACAACATATAAGAGATAAACCATATGCTTTCTAATACATTTTTACTCATTTTCTTACAGGACATAGCATAAACCCTTAACATTAAAAGGCCTGTGCAACAGGACCAAGATAAATGGACCATTGACAGATTAGTGCAATGCAATGAGGTCTGTTGGATTCAGTGTAAAGATACCTGTTAAGTTCAAGAGGTTTTTGGTCAGGTTCTGGGAGAAAGTAGTATTTGGATAAAATTATATGGAGTATTTCCATAGAGCTGGCAACATCATATATAATGCTTAAAATTTTTCTCCCAACTTCCCAATAACTTCTGTTAATGAAATTGCCTTCAAACCTTTGTTTGAAAAGTAAAAAAGAAAGCACAAGCTCTGAAAAATAATGCATCTCCCTCCCTTCCTTGAAGAGCTTGTTATAATCATGGAAGATTATGCACACTAAAAGAGTATGCTAGATGATACAGGGCCATGTTTTCTCAACTCATGTTTTATTGGTGACTGTGTTTATAAAGACAAATGGTTATACAGACTTGGTTCCATCTGTGATTTCTTTCTGAAGTTTCTTGGATTTGCTTGTCAAAGGAACTGGGCGTGTGTTAGAGTATTCACATAGAGTCTGTTCACCTTTTGATTCAGTTATCTCATTAGTTGTGGTGGTACTCATGTTTTTGCCAACTCTCTAAACTAGCATTTTAACACTGGTAGATAATTCTCCTGGATATTCAATTGCAATATTTTTGGATCATAGATTTCATTATTATTTTATAGGTGATTTGTGACAAAAAACAAGGGGCAAAAATCCTCTTCTGGATTCCAGAAGAATTATGCAAGAGGTGAAGCCCATGTAAATCTTTGGTACATCTGCCATTGACAAAACTCTCTGACATTTATTAATTGGTAGGAATGTACCTGGATTTCATGGGATGTCTTACGCAAAAACTGGAAAAAGAATATAGCAACAACTAGAGGAAGTAGCTAGTGAGTTGTTGCTGTATGAAATCTACCCTTCACCCAAAGGTTAGATGACTTCAGGAAAGCAGTCATCAATCATAGTGTTTCTTCTCAGTCAGATATGTAGTCACTGATTGGTTTGCTATAGTTTCCAAATCCAAATATATCTCTATCAATAATGTAATTATTATTATGTCTGCCTACTCTATTTTATATCATCTACATGAAAGCAAAGATAAGTTCTGAGTACACAATGGCGTGAGGGGAAATAGAACTTCCTGCAAATTATACACAGCTGGACAGATGAGCTGTGGTGCCTGAGGCTGTGAATTTGTATTAACACAGCCAGCAGTAGGTCTACTTCCTGAATTAGAAATGTTCAATGTGTGTAGTTTTCAAATGTGCAGGTGGTGAATTTGGGGACAGATGATGTAGATCCAGTGGTTTTCACAGATTAAATAATAGCAGTTGTCATAACTGGAAATTAGTCATGGAGCTGGTGAGAGAGCTAGCATGTTAATTTCATGCTCACTGTGATAATACTTGATTTAGTTCAGGTACAAAAGTTACATTGCAGGTGGACTTACTGCTTAAATCTAAAGAGTCTAGCATCTATTAAGAAAATACATTGCTTTGTTTAATCCTACATTTATTATGTCTTTCTTTTTGGCAAGATCTTGTGGTTAAGTGTGAATTACATTTTTTGAAGACAAATGCTTCTTGTTTCTATTTGTTTGATGTCATCTTTACATAGAGATGTTTCAAATACAGCATGTTAGGACTGTAGAATGCAGGCCACCTGGCACCTTAAAACAAAAACAAAACCACCAAACTTGTGCCATTACTCTTACACCAAGTTGTTATGGTCATAGAGAGGTGTGGAAACAGAAGCAAAAATTCCTCCCTAGAAGAGTTGACTGACCCTCTCTTGTGCTGTAGAGTAGCAAATGTATATCTATCCTTGTAACTTTCAATCTGCATTTTCTTTTTCCTGTTGGCTTTGGAAATAAGATGTTCTAGCGAATTTTCCTCTTGTCCAAATCTGTCTTGTCTATAAAAGTTTTATCTTGAGAAAGCTGAAATTAGAGCATATAGTTAGACTATTTTATTTTCTCTTTCTTATTTTTCTGCAAGTTTTTGTTGTTTCTGTTTCTTTTTCTGTAACTTTTTAATTTGTCTTAGCATCCCAGAGCCTGTGAAATATTTTCCACTCATGACATGATAAAGGTGTAATACTGGTCAATATGATGACCAATAAGGTGGTCCATTAACTCTTGGATGTTTTGCATTAGCAGTTCTCTTGTTCTGAGTTTGAGTGTCTTTTTGAGAAGGTTTTCTTGTTCTGGCAATGAAAATTATATTAGCTATGTAGAACTTACACTAGCAATGCTGTAGAAAGGACAGGAGATGGGAGCAGTTCTAATAGTGCCAGTGTGTTGAATTCTCGTAGCTAATAAATACATAAGATTGGAAAGCTAAATAAGCCTTGCATTTTGTATATAAATAAATGATCACTGGAACACTTCACATAAACATCCTTCTGTGGTAGATTTTATTTTCTGATTGCCCCTGGAGAGTGGTCATTTGGTCAGGCTTGATACTTCAGTGCTTCCTGAAATCAGTTAGAGATGGTTTATTCAAGAGGAAACAAAATGTGTAAATATGACAAGATTCTGTCTGGAGCCTGAGACATCAATGAAGATGATGGAGAAATGGCAGTTCCATTTTGGGAGACAATTAATGGGTTTCTTAACAGCAGTGATAGCACTTATAACACCACTTCTAGCTCTTAAGGCCTGAAAGCTAAGCACTAAGCATATTAATGTCTAAGATGAGGAGATTGCATATTCCAGTTCTTACCTTCTCTGTGAAAGATAAGGATGCTTCCTAAATGATCTAACCCCTCCCTCTCTTACTCATCATCCCCAGCATGTTGGGGTGTTTTCCTTCTCTTGCTTATTACTGCCTGAAGAGGCCCATTCTAGTCAGTCTGTAAACAGGCACTGAGTTGCAGACAGATGACCAGTTTCAAAGGAAGCTTATACCATGATTCTCTTCCACAGAAAATGAGCATGATGACACACAGGGATAGTAGACACACAAGAGGACAGAGAATACAGTAGTAGTAGGAATGGCAGTTCACATACTGTGTTCCATACTTTACAGAATTTAAACCAGCAGGATATAAATCAAGTTGGATTTACAACAGGAGTTGATGCTTCTGAACATGAGCGTTTGGTTTAGTTTGAGGGGGTAAAATGTACCTTGACCTTACTGGACAAGGTAAAAGTACAATTTTTAGTATCATCATCCCTCAGTAGAAATCTAGATCTTACACTTTGAAATTGAGTCTGTTTTCTTCTGAATAATATTTTAAATTTTTTGTCCTAATAAAGTATTTATATAAAGTAGTTATTGGTATGATCATTGAATATATTTTTAGTTAGGAATGTTTGCTTATTTGTTTTTTTTTTTTTTTTTAATGCTATTTGTCCCAAGATTCAGGAAAACTCATCTTTTTTTGTTTCATTTAAAATAATTGGGATTTTGGAGTGTTTGATTGTTTTGTTCTGTTTTGTTGAGGTTTTTTTTGGGAGGTTGGTGTGGGTTTGTTTGTTTGGGGTTTTTTATTTAATTATTTTTGTTCTCATGTCTTTTTTTTTTTTTTTTTTCTGTCCATGTGCTTTTGCTTTTTTCCCCTCACATGCAAAATTTTCCTATTAACTTGCAGTTTCTCAGAGAAGTGAGTTTTGCAGAGAAGTGCATGAAGAATGTGAAGAAATTTACCCAGGGTTATATAAAGGCAGGTTTAACAAATTGTGGGTTTTAATGGTTCTGTCACTGGTACATGGGGGTGAGGGAAAGAAAATTAAAGTAAAATGCCTTCATCCTACTCATATACATCACTTAAAGATATTAAAGTAATAGTTGATAAAGACCATGCAGTTGGTGCTTCACCATTATTTTACATCTAAGTTATATCCATAGTTACAAAACTTTTTTCTGTTCACATTTTAAAACAGAATTTATATACTTTGCTTAGCTCAAAATTTGCTAAGAAATAAAGCAGATGGAAGAAAGCAAATTTTCCTCAGAGTTTGAAGAGTGCTAGCCTTTCATGTTCTTAACAAGCAACCTTCCCCTATTTATATAAATGGACATATTGCATACAACAGCAATTTTGAGAGCAATTTTTCTTTGCTTGCTGTGAACTGTATAGTTAAAAGATTACAAGCATGACTATAACCACATTAACACTGTTTTTGTATTGGTTTGTACCACTGCTTTCAATGACACTGTGCCTAATATCTAAGTGTCTAGAAGTATTTACTGCTTAAAAAAGGATAGCCAGGTTCTAGGATTTCCTCCTTCTTTTGCAGCTAATATCTCATCATTTGATGTATTGATTTGGCAGAGGTCTCTTTTCAGCTAAGAAGAACATGTTCTCTGTGGAGTAAATTGTTTACCAGACAGCTATATGTGTTTGCCTTAGCAAATCTGAGTGAAATGGTCCATCACAAATTCATGTAACTGCATTAACCTTCTTGACATTGTGACTCTGAAAAGTTAAGATGAGGATAGAGGTGGATGACAGGAGATGGTGAAAATGAACATAATGCACCTTTTACTGTGTGTAAATAGGCTTAGAACTTAAGTGATTTGTAGATATAAATTTATCTTTTAAATTTATTTGTCCCCTTTAGATGATTCTTGTTAAACAGGAAGAGTATGTTTTATCAGAATTTTAGTTCTTAATTCACATTAATTTCTAGTATGTACTCAGTTTTTATGTTTAGATAGGCAGAAGTTGAAGGTACAGAAGGAAGAAAATGGATGGAAAAACTTAATCACAACATTTTTTATTACTTTACACCAATTTCTTTTTCTGCTCGGACATGTACCAGGATTAATTATTTATAGTACATACTTTCTATGAATAAATAAGCACTGAATTTTCTATAAGAAGATATCTCAGACTAGAAGTAGTTTTCTAGAGAAGATTAATAAAAATATGCCTGAAGAATTCAACTTTCTAGAACAATATATTGCCTTTATTTGTAAAAACATAAAAAATATTCCACTAAAAAAATTGTATGAAGACTCTACACTTTGCCAGACTGTTACATACTGTCCAGAGTCTTTCATATATGTTGAGAATAGTTTGGGGGAGGGCAAAAAGAAAAAAAGGAGTGAATTTATTATTTATTTTTGTTTCTTTTTTCTTTCTTTGTTTAGATTTTATTTGCCTAATGTACTGTATAAGGCAAAATGGATTTCAGATATCTAGACTGATAACCTGCAACAGTGCTCAATCTTAATTCAGAAATGCATAAAATGGCTACGGAAAGAGAGGAGAAGGTGAAGATTTATGTCTAACCCAAATATAGAATCAGAATGCAGCTCCAGCACTCAGACAGGGAAATGTTTCTGGGTTCTCTGACCTGTATGTAACTGAAGTCATGCCAGGAATCACTCTTGCTTATCCACTATGATTTTGAAAGCAGTAATTTCGTGGACTGCCATGATGTGGCATTTACAGAACAGCCAGGGGATCAGGCACAGCCAGCATGGGTTTAGGAAAAGTAGGTCCTGCTTGACCAATGTGATCTCCTTTGATGACCAGGTTACCTGCCTAGTGGATGAGGGAAATGCTGTTGTCTGCCTGTATTTCAGTAAAGCCTTTGACACCATCTCCCCCAGCATTCTCCCAGAGGAACTGGCAACCCATGTCTTGAACAGGTGCACTCTTGGCTGGGTTGAAAAATGGCTGGATGGCTGGGTCCAGAGAGGGGTGGTGGGTGGAGTTACCGTGAGACGTCAGCTGGCCACAAGTGGTGTTCTCGAGGGCTTAGTGCTGGGGTCAGTCCTATTTCATATCTTTATTAATGATCAAGCGCATTCTTAGAAGTTTGCAGAGGACAGCAGGTTGTGTTGGAGATTTGATCTTCTGGAGGGTAGGAAGGCTCTGCAGGGGGATCTGGACAGCGTGAATCGATGGGGCAATGCCAGCTGTATGAGGTGCAGTAGGGTGAATTTCCACATCCCGCACTTCAGTCATAAAAACCCCATGTAGGTTTTCAGCCCAGAAACATGGGAAAGAATTTTATTCTAGATTTTCATATGTATTATTACACAAAGGGTGTTCATTTCAATTGAAGTATGGTAATTTTTAGGTTCAAGTGTTGCATGTCTATGCACTACATATGAGGCTTCTGTAGTGTAAAGTCTACAAAACAAAAGGTAAGGAAAGGTGAAGCAGGAGGGTGGGCAAAAGAGGAGCCATTCTGACTGTATTGATGGTACTTCCCATAAGTACCTACCATACAACAAACACTATTGGGATTTGCAGTTGCAGAGCTGTCATAATAACAACACAAGACCTAAAATGTGAGTACATCAAGAGAAAAAGAAAAATGATGTTATGGAGGGCTCGGGAAAACACTGCTTTAGTGGCTTAGATGATAGCTTACAGGGCTGTGAATTGCAGACCCTTGACATTACTGAGGTTGAGATACTAATTTACTCAAGGCAAAACATGATTTAACAGCATTCATGAATGAAAAATTTGTATTGGATCACTTAAATTGAACATCAGAGATATAAAAATGAGGATCATGTAGGCATAACTTGGAGCTTTTGCCTGGATACTTTCTTTTTCTCAAAAAGGAAGAGTACAGAGAATTCTAAGGGTATTTTTGTTTGTCTTTACCTTGCTTTAGGTAAAGACATAGTGTATCCGTAAATACCTTCATTTTTGAACTATATAATGATATTTTAAAACAAAACCCCATAATTTACTTTATGTTTTACTATATTCATCAAAATGGAGCAAGTACTTTTTTGTACACTGTTTGGAAGTTCTAGGTGACTTTGTATCCCTTTATAACTTCTATTATTTCATAATGGATTCTTTGGAAGGAAGGATGTCCTCTCTTCCGAAGACTACATCATTTATCAAACAGTAATTGCCATGGTGCATTTAGATGTACTATGACTTTGTAAATCATCACAAGAATTGCCTGATATCCACATTACCCAATGCCTCAAGGTATTCCAAAATACAAAATCTAGCCACAGGCATTAACAACACACACAGTGATTGCTGTCATATTTTGGTGCTGTTCCCAGAAATGCCACATTCAGAAGGTTGTACTTTGAGGAATGATGCTGCATAATCAGCTGGCTAAATTCGTTAGAAGCTGAGGTACCACAACAGGGAGTACAGTGTTATCCTTGATGCTCTTGGCTTTTGTGGTGGCAAACAGCAGTACCCACAGAATTTCTTGATCTGGTTAAAAACTGATTCAGTCTTTCAAACTATTCCCAACACTGGCAAGTTTTTTTTTTTTTTTTTTCACCCCATCCTTTAGAGTAGCTTCAGCTTTCTTTCCTGAGAAAGCACTGTAAAAATGCAGAAGTTCCTCAAAAGTCCAGGTAACTACTTTGGACAATGAGATCAGTTGTTCAGTGGCTGAATGTCAGGTTTATTATTCTTAGGGCTTGACTGATACAAACTGAAGAGGCTTAGAAATTGTGACTGTTAATTCTGGACTGTTCTGCTGTAAGAAATTGGGAAAACCACTACCCTCCTCCCCTGCACCCAAAAGAAAAAAACAACTAAACCCCTTCTTTTACCATATGCCTAACTCATTAGGGGTTGATGAAAAATCCTTACAGGGTTGCTATTCTGTTTCCCAATGTGAACTGTATATGTTCAGTAAGGCCATGTTTAAAGTTTTTTGTCAAATATCTACTGAATATATTGCACAAACTAGAAGAGCTAGAGAGGAATGCATTTTAGTTTTAGTCCATATATTCTAGATAATCAATTCATATTCACATGTACTGAGCTTTATGACAAAAATTGCACGCTTTTTTTTTTCCACAGCTGGTTCAATGAAGACAGCTTTGGTGAGGCACAAACAACCTCTGTATTTCAGTGATTTTCCTACTAGTAGATGAGCATCTTTCGCTCAAAGATGGCTTTATCTTTGGACTCTATCTGTCTGCCAGAGCTTTTTACTTCTTGCTAGTATATATATATATATATACATATAGATAACTTAATATATACTATTTAGCTCAGATGCCACTGGAAAACATAGTTTTGAATCTCTTGGAAATACTGTGGGTTTTCACTATGGAAAAGTATAGCTAAAGTTATTTGTTACTCATCTTTTAATCTAGGTACTTTCAGATTAACTGCCTAGTAGGATTATCAAAAGTATATGCAGAAAATTTTTCTGAAGTTTTTAAGGAAAGACCTTGCTTGAGCCCCTGTGGGTTGGTTCATCCTGCATACCAGAAATTTGTTTTCAAATTTCGTGTGCAAATTAGTTATTTTAGGTTCTCAATGCAATTTACAGGAATAATTTAGTGTTTTGGGATGCAATTGACCTTTTTGAAGGTTTTCTTCAGAAGGAGATTAAGCACTTGTGATTAATGAATAAATGAATTTGATTGAGTGAAACTAGATCTTGGTCAGTTTAGATTGGTCTTTCCTGTTCTAAAACCTGTCTGAGACACCCATATTATTGGTGAAGCAAAGGTCCCTTACAATTTATTCCTTTATTGTTATTTCTGTTTACGTAAAGTTACAGGTCTTGTTTTAAGGTAAAGGACTCCTCTTTTCATGGTTTACAGTTCTTAATGTTTGAGTACCTGCATTATTCTCAAACACATTTTCCTTATGAAGCTGTGGGATTGTTGGATGTCTGATATACTTGAGTGCCACTGATAGTCTAGAATCTAGCCTTAATTTTAGGTTATTATTGTACCTATCAGAGCCCTGAATCATTAGACTGTATTCCTTTCTGAACTTTTGCATGCTAACACATTTGTCAGGTTTTCGTGGGTTATTGGTGTCAAAAAATTTCATTGTTCTATCCAACATTGTCATTCAGTGGTTTTAGGTGTATTTAAAAAATATCAACTACTCATTTTTGATGTATGCAAATTGTTATGTATGAAAGAAATTGAGTATTTTATATGCTAATGACTTCCAAGTACATTCTATGTAAGACATCCTTTTGAAGAAATGTGTGGAGGAGTTTTACAGGATTTTCAATTATTCTGAATGTAAAAGGGGTGAAAAAAATACAAGGGGTATAGCATCTATTTGAAATAATTATAATAGATATGTTTTACTGTGGCTGCAGACTGTCATCTCTTATTCCTTTGGATGTTTTGATAAGCAGAAAACAGTGGAGATGTGCCTAACTTTTTTGGGACTGGTGAAATGCAATGTAGAATACTTACATTTAAAGGTCTAAGTTTACAATATAATCACTGGAAACTTCATATGTATTTCAGAAGGAAAAACTCCACATGTTGCCTGTTAAATACACACAAGACATAAAATTTAAACTTCCAAAAGCACCAACAAAACCAGCAGCTTTCATTTCTAGCTAACACTGAAGATTTTAAACCCCCTACTCTTTTTGGAATTATGAATTGCAGTATGAAAATTTGGAAGCAGAAGACTAGCTTCATTATTTATAATAATAGGTGACCACATTATATAATTCTAATGACCAATAATTCTGTTTCAATATTTTACTGAAGTATACCAATGAAGGGAATAGCTAATATAGCGGTTGTAGCAGCATAGGTCTCTCCATTCAGAAGCAAATTTTAATATTTCTCACATGAAAAGGCTAAAGAATATATATGAATTTATTTTTTTAAAATTCAAACTCATGTTAAAAAACATTTTTCAAATGAAATATTTTCAGGTTCTAATAAAAATAGAATTTGTGCAGGTATATGTTCATGTATTTTTCAACTTGTGTCAATGTTTGGTGCTTTTTATTATCTAAAAAAGACTGCATGTGTCCACTTGATAATCTTGATGGCCTTAATGTAGACCTTTTTTTTTTTAATTAGTGGTTTTTAAAAAATGAAACAAATGCAAACTCAAATTATTTTAAGAATGAAAAAAAGGTCATCTGTAATGTTATTTTACTGTGAACAACTCTCACTAGAATACCCTCTCTGGGAGGGTTTTTTTGAGGGCATACATTGCAGGTGGATTCTTGAGTGAAATACTAGCATTTTTTCATGCACCAGTAAGCAGGTAGTGATAATCCCTGTTCACAGTTGGAAGTGCTTACATGGCAAGAATCTAATTTCAAAACCTTATGAGCTGTGTTTTCTACAAAGATTTTTTTCTTGATATTTTAACTTCATTTTCAACTCCTGAGACTATTAAAAAAAAAAAAATTAACTAATTCAAAGTTAAAAGCTCTACCTAAAAACTCCTGTAAGTGTTAAGAGCTGTATTTAAAAACAACAAGCATTTGCTCTGATATCCTTTTGTTTACTGAGGAAATATAAAAATTAAATTATTAACTAAAATCAGATGATAACTACAGCTCAACAGGTAATTATCACTTAGCTATCTATGAGTCTCAATTGCATTTTAGACATGTGAATAGGAAAAAAAAAGGAGAAAGAACTGCAAACTGCAATGCTTTTAAGTGTTTATGATTCAAATTATATATTACGGGAAGATTTCATTTATTTGTAAAAAATTCAAATTTTTACTTGCATTCAGAATACCTTTGTTAGCATATTTACCTGTGGTTGGAAAAAAATTTATACATTAGGGAAATATTGATGAAAAATAACATACACAACATTTAGAGTTTTCAGTACTGAAAAAAAACATGGATTTTATTGCTGCATGGGTTTTTCACCAACGGGGTCTTTTGAGTTATTTTTCAAAACTTTTGAAGATCAGGCCACTTAGGTGGTTCCTGGTGTGAGCTTACACTTTGTCATTATCGTTCCAGCTTCTAACTTCTGCACACGTGTTTTTCAGGAGTCTGTGTGTACTCAGAGAAGTGTTTCTACAAATATTTTAAAGCACTGTGCAGCAACTCCAAGTTACCGGATCAGTACACGTCCTCACGTGCCATGATAGGGCTGTTCAGCCCTACAGAGGCTGGTGCTTTGCTCAGGCAGAAAGTCCTCTGAGACCTGAACCATGGTCTTTGCAGAGCACTACAATGCAGTATGTGACCTACCAGTTTGGTCAGAGTTGGCATTGTTTCACTGTGAGACTCAGGGTGTATCAGCACTTCCTAGAGTTTTTTGAGGTAAAATTTGTTTTGTGGTTTGCAAAGTGACAGTAATTTTGTGTTTGTGGAAGAGATTTTTAAAATATGTTTTGCTTTAATGCTCTGCTTGGACCTTGTGATAGTTATTGCTGTCACAAACATGCTCTGATTTATAATTTTCCAGTAGCACCTACCAGCTATTGTCAGAATTGCCTCCCAAATTATGTGTCCAATAGACTGCAGTCAAGTATGAGACAGCAAGTATGAGACTTGGATATGTGGACTGACTTCTGTAGTTTACTGATCTCATGAGAACTTTTCTTGACTTCGAAGGGCTGGATCAATCTCTTAGCTTCTGCTCAAAGCAACTGTAGCCTTTCTTCAATTTTTAACACTGAAATAGTAAAAGTCCAACATATTCATAGCTCATTTACTCATGAATATCTTTATTCTTCCAAGTAACAGCAGGGTAGACAAAAGCAATTGACTTCTCAACCAGATAAATGGAAAGAGTAGAGATATTGTACACATGACAATCATAAATTTGGGGTTGTTATGACCTGTAATCAACAGCATATGATATAACCTATTGCTATGGCAGGCAGGAGATCTAAAGATGACTGACAGCCTAGAGCAAGTAAGATCTAGTTGAAAACAGAATGTTCTAAATACAGAACAATGACTCTATATATAGCCCTACAGTGAGAGAAATCTTTTCATTTCTTCTTCTGATAGAAGACAAGAGATGATTTATTTGACTTTTGGGAAGCTTTAGAATCTTCGGCAAATATTCCAAGACACAGGAAACATTTTAGGCAACTTATTAAGTTAATGTAACGGAGTTTAAATAAATTTACCAACATATTGATTTCCTTGACTGGGGAAATGTGAAGGTTCTTATTATTATTGTGTTTGTTATTTGCTTGTTTAAGTAATTATTCTACAATGTCCACTGCTAATTTTAGATTATTCTAAATACAATAGATTCAGTTAGTACATGGAGTGGTAGCTGAGGATTGAGATAATCCATTGTCATGCGTTAATGCTTCTCTTGTGGGTATTCCAGTGACCTCTCATAACTCTTAACCTTTATCTAACATTTGGTACATGGTTCATTCAGCACAATAAAACTATAATGAATGGTTAAGTTGTAATTAATGAATTTAATTTCTTGCATTTGACTCAATTCTTAGTATCTGACCAAAACTCTTACAATACCAAATACATTTACCACACCTTCTGTCAAAATTTCAGGACTCCATGTGGCCTACTGCTGTTTGAGCTGCAGGACTTCACACCATTCAGCTGACAGTAAAGCAATCTGGTAGTGAAGAGGGAGGTTGTACTGCAGGTGCCATGCCCCAGTTGTAGAGGGAACTTAGTTTAGTTTTCGGTCCAGAAAAATCCATGAAAACTCGTGTCACTGCCTCTTTTGTTTCTAGAGATCAGGAATTGGATTGATCACGATCCTTCTCTTGCAGGCTTCTCATGCACTCCCAACATAATAGTAATGCTGGTAGTTGACGCCATCATTGTTGTTCCATCACATTTTATCCCTAAAAAAGGAAACACATTTTAAAATATTTGCCTTTTTTATATATTTTGATTTTGGTAAACTGCCAAAACTTCCCTGAGAAGGGAAAACTGATAGTTTTAAGTGCAGCCTGGAAAAGCCAGAATTGAATTTAATTAGAGGAAGAAAGGTTTCCACTAGAATACTTTTCTCCTCATTGGATTTGAGGGAAGAGGAATTGGAACCTTAGATATAAGTTCTCTGCAATTTTTTCTTGTTGCTCATTGTTACCAAAGTAAATTCTAACTGTATTTAGACTGTAAACCTGGGGTAGGATTTGAAAAAACTGGGGCAGACTCAGCTAAAGACTCAGAATGAGACATGATCAGGAGCAGCTTGGTAGTTACTTTCACACCTCTCTTTCTGTTTACTCCTTCTTAGAGTTATTTTATCACACCACATACACAAAAAGGTAGAGAATTGTGTTTTTATTAGAAGGCCTTGTGATGTAGACAACAGTGGGAATTAAGGCAATAGAGCAATTAAGCTGCAAGCCCAGAGGGGCTCTCATGAACCATGTGCAATTCTTGTGGGTCTCAGATGTGTTTATGTTTGCTCACAAGGTTGTGGTTGCCAAATAGAAACTGAAGTATTTTTCTCTTCTTGTCAAAGAGGCTAAAAGAGGTCGAAGGGTGCCTACATCCCATTTTATATCACTACATTTTTTGTGGTGCTGGAAGAAGATGGAGTTGTTTCTTTTCTGTTCTGACTCTGTGGCTTTCCATTGGTAGGCAGGTAATTCTGTATGATGATTTAAACGAATTAGGAAAAACTTAACATTTTTTCCCTTGTCTCTTGAGGATAGAACACCACCTGGGGATATAGAACTGTAGCAATCCTCATTCTACTTGACTTGAATCAGGGTTTTGCTCAGTTTTCACAAAAGATACTCATTTGACATGTCAGAGATTATAGTTCAAGCTGTTCTTTAGTTGCTAATATTAAATGACACTGCTCCATAAGGAGCAATAATGATCTGTGTAATTAATGAAGTGATTCACTGGCATGAATTAGACATAACCAAACACTGAACATCTGCTATAACCTTTGCAACTGGAGCCTAGCTTGAGTCAGTCATTTTGGTGGCATATTCCATCTGTCTTGAAAAAAAAATTATATGTATTTACGGAAGAACAGAATAACTGACTGAGGCTTGAAGGAACCTGTGGAGATCATTTTCTTAAATCCTATGGTCAAGCAGAGACACCTACAACTGATTATCCAGAACTGTGTCCAGACAATATTTGAGTATCTCCAAGGAGGGGGATCCTACAGCCTCTCAGTAACCTGTGTCAGTGTTTGATCACCCTCACAACTGAAAAGCATTTCCTGATATTCAGAGGAAAATTCCTGTGTTTGTTTGTGGTCATTGCTTCTGGTCCCATTACTGAGCCCCATTCAACACCTGAAATTTTGAACTGAGAAAAGATGAGATTTATATAGAATTCTGTTTAATCAATATTTGAATGCTTCTAATCACACTGATTGTTTTTAAAAATCATCTTATCAGTTTGCTGTTGTACTTTGGGCTTGTTTCTTCCTACTTCCCAGCTTCATCACAAGTTGCTTCTTGTGAAAATACTGCTCATTCTTTTTCACCAATCATTTTGAGACTGGTAAGAGGTTGGAAAAACACATTTCTTGCAGCTTAAATGGGTTCTTGCAGCTTGTGGGTTTTAGTCCATAGGTCAGTGTAGAATGTGGTTGTGTCTGCCCCCAGCTTCTGATCATAATCTCTACAAAGCTCTCAATACCACTTAGAATAAACAAATTATCAAGTACATTCTGGAAGGAGAAGAGACAGTGGCAGGAAAGGAGATATAATATCAGGGTAAACAAAAGGGTAAATGTCTAAATGATCTGAGGCTATAGTCCAGTGATGACACTTCTGTACAATCATTGTGGTTTGGACATTGATTTTTACCTGATGATGTAATGCAAAATGCAGAATGATTGAACCTCATTGTTCTTTCTTTATATAATGCTTTCTACTAGGACGATAGCCATTCTTACTTTATTTCATTTGTGACTGCTAAATTTTAAGACATGTTTTGTGTTAAAACTTCAGTAGGGTAATCTCAAAATTTAGCAAGGTTTGTAAAGAGAGTTACCTCCACTCTGTGGAGTCTGTAATTTTGAGTACTTGGAGTTAAGAAATTTAATGCTTAGATGTATTTCAAAGGTAGTAGTCTGGGCAGAGAAACAGGAAATAAAGGAGTGTTATAAAAAATCAGTGGCAACTAGTTTTCTTTCTTAAGAGATTGTGTGAGTTTATTCTGCTGCAGTGTTTGGTGTGGGTTTATCTTCATGTATTTTTTTCAATCCACATAGTTGTCATGATGGTGACTGAGGAAAGACATATTACGGGCTTAGAAGATGCAGATTTTGGTGATTATGTTATGGATGGAATGATGTCTGCTGGAAGAAGGATATGCTTGTCATTTGTCTGTCATCGTAGGTCCTATCACTGTTGGGTTTTTTTTGCCATGTGAACATTTCATTCACATTGCTAACACTATGTCATGGCATCACAGGGTGCAGAAATGTTAGAGGCTCTGCATGGACAGAAGCAGCGCAGGGGCTGTCAGCCAGGACCTGCCCCCACCCCGGTCAGGAGCAGGATAGCCAAGAGCTCTGGGGCAGCTTCAGCCCCAGGCATCAGGAACCTCTCTGGCGGGTTGGGGCCAGGCTGGGCCATCGGCCGGCTTAGTGAGGCCGGCTTAGTGAGGCCAGGTTAGTGAGGCCAGTTTAGTGAGGCCAGTTTAGTGAGGCCAGTTTAGTGAGGCTGGCTTAGTGAGGCTGGCTTAGTGAGGCTGGCTTAGTGAGGCCAGTTTAGTGAGGCCATTTTAGTGAGGCCAGGTTAGTGAGGCCGGTTTAGTGAAGCCGGCTTAGTGAGGCCAGGTTAGTGAGGCCAGGTTAGTGAGGCCAGTTTAGTGAGGCCAGTTTAGTGAGGCCAGTTTAGTGAGGCTGGCTTAGTGAGGCTGGCTTAGTGAGGCTGGCTTAGTGAGGCCAGCTTAGTGAGGCCAGTTTAGTGAGGCCAGGTTAGTGAGGCCGGTTTAGTGAAGCCGGCTTAGTGAGGCCAGGTTAGTGAGGCCAGGTTAGTGAGGCCGGTTTAGTGAGGCCGGCTTAGTGAGGCCAGTTTAGTGAGGCCAGTTTAGTGAGGCCAGGTTAGTGAGGCCGGTTTAGTGAGGCCGGCTTAGTGAGGCTGTGTCCAGGCAGGGCTGTGGGAGCTGTGCCCGGCTCAGTGGGGCCGTGTCCGGGCAGGGCTGTGGGGAGCTAGGGAGCAGCTCTGCTGCGGCACCTCTAGGCTGGAGCTGATGGGGGTCCAGAGTCCGGGACAGGTCAGGACTGGTGACATCTTCAGGGATGTTCTACGTTGAAAGTGTTTATTCTGGAGAGGCAGTATAGATGGGTCACATTCTATGAAATGCCTTAATGACATTTCACTAATTAGGCTGACATTAGGCTGATTCAGGAGAATTGGTAAACACCACGGAGGTGAAAATGAGTAAGAGCTCAGTTTTCAAGAGAAGAAACTCTCAGAACCTTTGTTGCTGTCAGTCGGGCCCTCGTACTTTGTATCCTTGGTAACTTCCAGTTACATCAACACTGAATGGAGTGTGTGAAAGCCAGCTCACTGGCATAACCAGAAATGACAATTATCTGACACATCATTTACGGAAAGATAAAAACATTTCCACTTACGAGAGAGTTTTCATGTATGAGTTTTTTATTTAATGAATTTTTAGTTATTCCAGTCTTTCTGGCTGTGAAAATTTTAGAACTTTTTCCTGAATCACGAAGGTTTTAAAAAAATCGTAAAGGTGAAAGGTATATTTACTAGTTTGCTCGTACATATAGAGGCATATATAATTTCATCAAAGGTAATTGCTTTACTAGTAATAACTTTGAAATGATAGAGATAATTAACATTACCTCAAGCAGAGCAAGTGTCTTGCTGTAATAGCTGTTTAAGTGCCTTTTCATACATTTCTTGCTGTTAGCTCCTGAAACAGAAATAATATTAAAAGGCCCAAGGAAACTTATATATTTACCTGAAGTGAGGATCACAAGATGATCTGAACTCCATGCCACTGGGTGGATTATTCTGTCTCCTATTCATCCTATTCCCTATCTGCAATCTCTGAATGCTGTACCTTGAGAAGTTTGAGGGCTGTTATGTGGAACTCTTGCTGTTCCATCTGATCTTTAATTTCAATATGTCTCAGCATGGTCTTGAAGCTCTCTCTGGATTTTGTTTCTTTGACTTCAGTTTTGTCCGTAGTATTTTTTTTTTTAATTCAGATTTATCTTTTCCCCTCTGCTTTCCACTGTCTTTCTCCTTTAGCTGTAGCTCATCCTCTTTTCCTCCTCCTCCTTAATCTCAGTCTTGGCCTTTCTCTTATCCATGGTTTGAGATTCAACCTTTTCTTTTGACACAGGGCTGGCACTCTCCCCTTCTTTTTGACCCTAGACTTAACATTTCTTATGTCCTCAGGTTTTTCTGTGCCTCGTTCTACATGCTTTTTTTGGCATTGTTACTTTCTTAGAGTTCGCCTGAGGGGATTTATCATTCCATTTGCCATTCAGAATTTCTTAACATGACAAATTACTCTCTTCTGCATCCTCAGCATTTCTCTGGTCTGTGTTACTGTTTTAGGTCTAGGCTTTATGAGTCTAATTCTTCCTGACTTCTCATAGCAGTTTGCAAATTCTTCAGAAGATTTGTTTAGTTTTGATTCAAAGTGAATCTAAAGTCTTTCTTTCCAGCCTGCTTGTTGTATTTTGGGATTGTTTTGGTTTTGGTTTTTTTTAGTTGTTTTTAGCCTTGTTTTGTTATTTTTTTATCCTCAGCATGGTTTACTTTTTTTCTTGCAAGTTTTCAGGTGTTGACTTGTAGCATTAATTATTAGGTTTGTTTGGAACCTTATTGCACCAACATTGTCATCCTTTTGTCCTTTGTTTTGTAATGAAGTGTGCATCATATTGTATCCAAATATTTATCTTAATTTATTCTCCTCATAAGGAGGAATTTTTAATCTTTTTCTCTGCTGTATCACACAGGATATCTTATTTTTTCATAGATAGTTCAGGATGTTTCTGATGTAGCCCACATGAGAAATTAATCTGTATTGCCAGTTGTATTAGCAAAAATTAATATCCAAATAATTTTGAATGCAAGATGATTTCACAAGAAATGTTAGTACTTTATGGGAAGAATAAGCATCACTGCAAATTCACAACACTTGTTCCTAGCTGCCATCATGCCTTACACATACCTTAATTTCTCCTTCCCATCTGCATCCTGTGGAGGGGGCCTCAGCCTTTCCATTTCTGTGTTACTGCTCCTTTGCTGTTGCTGTTGTATCTTTGGTAGCAGCCCATTTCCTCTGAAGAGCAGTCTCTGTTTATTGTTTGTGTTAGGCTGTTCTGCCTACTTCCTCTGCTCATCTTCGGTCTCTGCTCGACTTTTTCCTGCCCTTAGACCTTGCCAAGATTCATACATTCCAAATCTTTCTTTTTCTTGTAGTTTCTTTTTGAAACCAACCACCTGTTTTGTGGGATATTTTAGTTATTTGTGGCTGAAGATACAGTCCTTCACCTCTGGCTTCAAAGGAGTGTCAGTCTTTTCTCCCTGCTTTCTCTGACTATTGCTACCACAAGGGTATCCTCAGGCAGAAATCAAGAGGTTCAATTATTTAAAACAGAAATAGATGAGCAGGGAATTGTGAAGTATGTATGTCAGAGGTAGAAAGAAGAAACACAGGTTTCACATCTCTTTCTGATCTGCTTGAAGACAAGGACTGTAACTCAGAATATGTACATTGAGAGAGGGTGTGTAGATGAGAGGCTTCCTATCTTCTGATGTGGTGCTTTTGATTAAAGTTGCAAAATGGGTCTGCAATATGGGAGATTTTTTTTCTGGATGAATTTCCTCCCTTTAGGCAAAGAGAGAGTTACTGCCTATTCAGCAAAGGAAAATTACATTTCACTGCCTTTGCATTGTTTGATACTTAATTATATTTAGTCCAAGTAAAGAAATTATGATACCATCACTCATTTCTTGGATAAATCAAAATCATCTTTAGCTCAGCTGGTATAGTTGAAGTGTGGGTTGTTAGTTTTCTAACTGGAAGCCCACGCTCTTTGACTCATGAAGATTATAAGTCTTCTACAATTCAGGATGCCTTTTTTTTCCCCACTAAAATACAAAGGAAGTCTATGGTCAAATTTAGATATTTTGCTTGCATATACTTTAATCAGTTTAAAAAATGTATTTCATTTGCATATCTCCAATATACCTCTAGCTGGTCTGTCTCTGTCTCCTGCTGTGAGATCTACCTCTAGCTAGCTTTCCTCTTCTGAACAGAGCCATCCTCCCAAACTGTCCAGGTAATAAAGTCGAAATAGCATCATCTGTTTACTTGCTATTCTGACTTCCGGACTAGTGATTCTGAGGGACTATCACAGAACTGTCTGCATGCATTTAACCATGCATTTAGCACATGCTGTGATTCTTGAGGTGTCTTGCACAGGACCAGGAGTTGGACTTGATGATCCTGATGGGTCCCTTCCAACTCAGCATATTCTATCACCCATTGTTTAATCACTGATTTTCTTTTTATAGATAAAAAGACCCAAAAATGTAATTGCTCTGAAATATGTCACTAGATATATTTTTTTTTTCCAATTTAACAGTGAGGAGAACTTATTGTGAAAATTTTCAAAAGAAAGAACTTGTCATGAAACTGACTTGAAAATGAAATGAGTATAAACACTGTAAAGGTTACAGGTTTAAAGATGCGTTTAAAGATGCTAAAATTGAATTCAGAAGGGTACATTTTCTTAAAGGGGCTTCATCAATCTAGCTGCTTAAACAGAACTTAATTACAATAGTCCAGTAATTGTGTTGAAGAAATTTGAGCATCAAATACTAAAAAAATGTTTCTAGATTATATTTAGGTATTGCCAGGAGTTGTCAGGAGTTTTGGGAATAGCTGGAGATAATGGGTCATCATGTTCAAAACAGAACAGATTTTTTTTTTATGAGATAGAGATTTTATTTCTCAAGTAGACTAAGATAACTGTACATAGTGACAGAACGTCAGTATTACTGGGTTCTTCTTGTATCACCTATAAAATCATAGACAGTTGTGGTAATTCTTAGAAATTATTCAAATAAGTAAACTTAAACTAGATAACTTTAAAACTAGGGCCATTATAGCATCATCAGATTTAAGTTACAAATGCATCTGTGGAATGGTAAGCAAATCTGTAATAGTTTTTAGAAAAATATGCTTAGAGGGACTGCCAGGTTCCCATAATATTTCTGTTAAAATTTTGTAATTATGAGGAAATCATTTGTCACAGATATGAAAAAAATTAGCTCTTTAAAAAAGGAAAAATTTGTAGACAATGCCTATATTTTGTCTTAGATTGAAGTGCTAGTCTTTTAGGGTGTACCTATGGTTCCTGATAGAAAGGAAGTGCAGTATTTGCTGTTGCTTCTTTTGAAAGCAATTGACTGTTGTAGATATAAAGTCTAAACATGATCTTTAAAGGTACATTGTGGTTTACTAAAATATATAAACTTTGAATTATAACCCTAGTCATCTACAATCAAATTCAGTCTTCCAAGGACAACTAGAAGACAGTGTAAGATAATATGAAGGTGAAAGGGATAGGCACATAGGTACAGAACTAAACTTGGAAAACCTAGTTCCACTAATAGTACCTTCTTCATTTTTTTGCTTTAAAGATGGAGACTAGTTTGGTACTATGGAGAGACAGAAAATGTGATCCCTGTGTTTACCAGTAAATCTGAGTTCTCTTCTCCTCTGTTCTCTCTTCTCCTCTCTTCTATTTTCTCTTCCTGTAGCAGTAATTAAGCTATAAAGAATGCTGAAATAAAGAAATGCAGGTTTAAAATAACTGAGAAGGGAAGCTGTGTTAGCCTTAGTGGTTTTCACTGCCATTGACAGCCATTCCTTAAATACTTCCTTATTTCTTATATCCTAGGTTTAATCACATACTACTGTTGGAGAATTGGAATGGCTGTCAGTCTACATGAGCAGTGAAATCTCCACTAAAAGTGCCACTGTCATATGGAGAGATTTCAGGCATTACCATAGCTTGGGATAAAGATTGTCCTAAACTTCAACATCTGATTCCTCAATGGGTGTGTATCAAAAGCCACAGTGTTGCCAGCCTTCCCCTGCAGCAAGTGTCCAGATGGACACTTTGACAGTTTAGCTAGGGTGATTCACACGTTCCTTGTTCATAAGAAATTCTGATTTTTTTTCCTATTTCACAATTTCTTCTTTTCAGATATGTGTTCACATAGCCATCACTTGGTACTTATTTCCAACTTATAAAGACAGTCATTGTGTTTACACAGAATTGAGGCCTGTGTTTGCAGCTGTTAAAATAAATTGCACTCAGAGGGAATGGTTTGGTTGTAGAGAGTCAAACAATTCATGAGGAAGTATTCATTGTGATTAAAATTGCAGAATGTGTAATCTGTGTGTTGATCAACCTAATGAAAAAAGAATAATTGACAAGAAGTACCTTTAAGAACAATACAGAGAAAAATAGAGTGCATGTTTCCCCTGAAAAATGTGAGGGGATAAGTAAATCCCATAAAGTCTGCTGGCTTTGGAGGGAAGAGAAGTATTTAAGGTATTAAAGTCTAAAATATTAAAATTACCTGGAATACTTTTCTTAACACTGTTAAGGTTTGTGTTTTAAATCAGTGTCTCAAGATACTCTTGACAGAACAGACTGTTGGTAAATACTGTAATTTAATCTATCTAAATAGTAAATCTAACATGGATAGATTATTCAGAAAGAGTCTATCCATTGAAATGTCATTTGAATTATAAACTACAGTTTTCAATTACACATAGGAAAGAATATAAAATAGTAAAATGGCTTTAAAATGTGATTATTTATATTTAAATGAAATTGAATATATTTGTATATATTTGGTTATTGAAATTTTATATTTGTCTATGCATAATATATGTTTAGAGAAATATTTAAATCCAAAGTGTTTTGTCATGATTTCTTCTGTTTCTTGGATTTCAAAGTATATACTTATCTTAGCAGGTTCTCAAAAATGTACACTTTTTTGGTATACAGATTTAAAGACAATTCTGTCTTTGTAGCAGTGATCAATCTGCAAAGAAAAAAATATTGCTAATAATTTTTATGACAGAACTCAATACAATGTGCTTAATGCATTGATTGTGTGGTTATTAATATTGTGATTTCTCTTTCTGTAATCTTGAAAACTAGCATTACAGGTGATTTACTAAACAACTGCTTTTTTTACCATTTTTGATTCATACATATGTATTTCTTTGCTTCATTTACTGAAGAGTACTATGTATTTTGTCCTAACAGGAAAAATTTCTGATGTAACTTAAATGATATCATGCTGCCTCCTGTGGGGGAATGCTGAAGCCGCCTCAAAAATACAACACAGTGGTAAGTACTAAAAGTATGTTCATAACAATTCCTTTTTTCATAAGAATATGTAAAGAAAGATAGCAAGTATCTGTTGCTGGTGTTCTTAAATGTGTTTGAAATATCTTTGCAATATATCCATTTAAAGTGTTTGTTTACCCTGTGTTCATTCAGTGAGACATGGAATACAGTACATTCTAAGCATTAGCACTATGGGCTTACTTATGATAAACATGAATTGTTATGATTTTTCAGCTCTATAAGTATTGAATGATACCAATAAGTTTGTAGTTAAAAGACATGAGATTAATCGTGGTTATTGTGACACTGCTACTCAGTAAGGTTTGGGGGTTCCAGGCCACATTGTACCAGACAGAGCTGTCTGTCTTTGGTTTGCAAGACAAGATTGGGTTCCAGAGTTCTTATGGGGCTGTATTTAAAAAAAGGCTTGGTTGCTGTTTCATACTGTTACAATAAAGATCTATTTTTTCCTCTCAGTTGTTACCAAAATATGAGAGAACATATTTTAATATATAGCATGTACACAGATAACACATATAGTTATATGTATGTGTATATATATGCACACAGATGTATAAATATTCTCTTTACATCAATATGAAATATGGGACAAGGGTTTAATTTAGAAATCTATGCATAGAATATATTCTATTTATAAAACACCTTAATCTAATTACCATTCTTTCATACTGTGCCTGTCACACTGATTAATGAGAAGGGAATGAGATGTACAAGTGACCAGAATAGTTTCTCTGATACAAATTCTTCCTTTTCACTTTATATTATCCATGAACTTTGAAGCAGATGTGACTTTTTCTGTAATCATTGCACCAGCTGTAATACAATGACGTTTCCATTTCACGTTGACACTGGGACCTAAATTCAAGGAGAAGGAATAATAACCTATCTGATGTGATAACAAAGTTGTGAATAAGCAATAATTCAAAGTGTGACAGGTTAGTTATGAAAATCGAGGGTACCATTATGTGAAGTGTAAAATTCAGATAAAGAAAATAACAGCTTTGAAAATTCCTGTAATTTTTTTATCACTGAACCATGTTTATTCCAATTTGTAAGAATTTACATGTAATTGAATAAAAAATACTTTGTGAACAGGGGTCTGTTTAATAGTTTAGTATCTACACTGATTGTGATAATAGTTGAACTCTTAGGAGTTATACAGTGAATAGTACAATATGCATGAGTGCTATACACATAATTCAATTACTTACTCTACTTCAGAGAACTCATGAAATTTTTTTTCAGTAATGAGGCAAGCAGCTGGTATAAAGAATACAAGGCTCATATAAAGCTAAAGTTAAAGTTGAAATAATAACATAATTTCTTTGGAACTAACAATTTGTGACACATTTACCTTGTCTGGTACTAGAATAAGCCACAGCGATTCTCCAAGAAGGGAAATTCTCATCTCTAGATCTATCACAGTATACTGAAATAGAACACAGAAGCTGGGGAGAGGATTTTGAAAGGGAAACTGAGGGATGGAGAAGGTATTTTAGTTTTCTCTGTTTTCTCAGCATTTTTCTTGTTCTTGACAACGCACAGCAGGAAAGTCAGAGAAGAGAGGAAGAAAATGAAGCAAACAAAATTAAAACAGAAAAGTGAGAAAAGTCTATTGATGTCTGGCTTTTAACACACACTGCAAGTTAGTGAACATCAGAAGCCAGCTTTGCCTTTTGAAAATTTCCTTGTTCATGTCAGGTGATAATTGGACTATACATTTAAAAAAAAAAAAAAAGAGATTAGAAAATGAAGTTATAAATCAGCATAAAATTTATTTCTGCTTCTCTGCTTTCTAATTTTCTGAAGTAGCCACAAATATTTGTGTTCAACTCCTAACCCTGAGGTACTCCAACATACACAACAGAAATACAGAAATATTTGTTAATTTCTTATTTTGTCTAGAAAAGGTTTGTATTGAGAATTTTCTCAGGAGAAAAATATAAATGGCTCTGAAGGCCTTCAGAATAATTAATCATCCAAGCCAAACTAACCTTGAAGTTGTATTTTCAGCAGACAATAGGGATCCATTTAGATAAACAGAAGAACAAAAAAATTGTAAAAGATAACTAGGGATGATAGCTTGGGCAGATTCTAACTATGACTTTGGCTATATTGTACTCTTATGTTTAAGAGAAATAGAGAAAGAAATCCCTACATCTTGAACACTTTAACTGCTTACTTGCTATCTTTCTCCTCCATAATTCCAGGATAAAATTCTTCAACATTAGAAACCCATGATTTTTCTCAAGAATAGAAAACATCAATTTATGTTTGGACTATGTGATGTGTGTTTCCTGGCAATGTACCATACAGTATTTAAAACAGAAGCAAAAAAAATGGCCCATGATTTGTCCTCAAATTTTGATTGTGCATCAGAAGTCTAAGTGAGTTTAAATGGTGGGATTTCATCCCAGAATCCCAACCTGACAGCTGAATGTGCAGATGGAGCCCTGTGGTAGTCTGTGAAGCGCTGTGTCGTTCCTTTGATGTAGCCACATAATGTAAGATTCTTGATCATGTTCTCAGACTCTGATCAAACCTTCTGTCTTGTATCATTTATGGTGACAAATGTGAAAGAAAAATAAAGCCTTTATATTAGAAGGCAGGAATACACTATTCTAGTTTAAGTCTTGGGAGTTTTAGGAAACAGATCAACTCTATTCTCTGAGGAAAATCAGAGCACAGTACAATTCTCATTCTTAGGGCTGTCAGCTCTCCTCAGCTTACTTTTCAGCTCTTGGGACAGATAAAAATTTTTGCCTTCCTCTTGTCAGGGTTTATGGCTGTACACGAAAGCACTCTTAGCTGAGCCGTCCAACTTCTGGTAGCAGTGTCTTCAACTCCTCCAGTTTTCCTTTTAGGCTCTCACTGATTTTATACTCTTAGGGGGAAGAAAAATGCTCCCCCACATTTCTTCTGTCTTGGTGAAATATCTGCACAATTTTATCATGGAAATCCATCAGTCATGTAGGCTCCTAAGACCTGTGTTATGATACTTAGGCTCTGCTGACATTAATAGTGTGCATTCTTCCTATCAATTCTCTTAATTTTGAAACACAAGTGATAAGCAGGAGCAACTAATGAACTTACCAGTTGAACCCAGACTGATAATCTGGTTATGTCAATTAATTGAGGCTGATGCTCTACATTTCAGTAAGTTTCCAAATTGGAAACTGTATCTTCTTAAAAAAATTCCAATAGTGTAAATTGAATTTAACACCTACTGTTTGGAAATTTAACCAGACTTTAAGGAGAGTTTGTCTAGATTTTGTTGTAGGATGTTCCACAGCTCTCTATGCATTTAAAAATTTGTTTCCAGGGAGAGTACTCTGAAAGCTTAAATGCAGTGTTGTTAACTATTTCTCAGTTAATCTAGAAAAAATAAATTACATGGCATCATCTGCTTTGCTGTGAGATGTTACTGGTAAATCTAATCTTAACAAATCTGTTACATCACTGATATTATGGTATGTTTTCCATTAAAAGTAGAGACCTACTGTGAATAGTGGAATCAAAATAAAATCAAGAATAGTGGATTCTCTAATGAATATAAATAATTCCTTGCTTCAATTTGAATTCAAAATGATGTATCCATTATTTTTTATTCCAGTATTTAGTTATGTATTTCAGTATGACTGACCTAAAGTATCTAAAAGTAGGTAAACTCTAATGATCTCCACCAATATGTGAATTTCTTAAGAACCTGAGTGAGAAATGTAAATATGAAGCATTTTTCAAATATTACTCAAATATGAAATAGCAAACACCAAAATTTTCCAGGTCATTAAATTTACTTCCAGGTGGCAGTGTAATTGAATAATTTTAATGCTTCTACCTAAGTTCATTAGCTTTTTTAAAACTTTGAGAGGATAGTTAAACAATTTTATAAAAATATAAGTCATGATTGTCCTAAATCTTTAGGACTCATGCACTGCTCTTATCTAATTAATGCTTCCAGAAATATAATTAATTTTGTAGAAAATTAATTTGAACAGTACATTATACAAAGTGTTGTAAAACAGTAACAGAGAATGGTTAAAGTGTAATTTCAACGTTATACAGATTTCATGGATAATGGGAGTTCACTGAATCATGACATCATGAGCAATAAGTAAACGTGAAATAAAAAATAATCACATTGTTTTGCACAGACAGTTCATTTAAAGTTTAGTCATGTTCAATTCAAAGAACTGGAGGGCAAATGTTACTATCTCAGTGTTTAAACTTGAAAATGTTTTATCACTGTGACTAATATAATTTAAATCTACTGTACAGAACAACAGAAAATGATGTTATATCTATTATATATATTTTTACAGGGAGCTCTTAACTCTTAGAAGTTCATAATAACTCAGTGTTGTTGGTTTTCTGGTTTTTATTTTCTTTTCTAAGAACAGTAAAGCTTTTGAGAGCAAGATTTCAGTGCAAATAAATTACAGGCAAGAAGTAGTCCTCCTCCTGTCAAGGCTCAAAACATATCTTCATTTTTAACCACAAACCACAGCTTGTTTTGTTTGGACAACTCAGTAGTTGATGAGAAAGGAAGATCATCTGTATTTGTTAATAAATATTCCCTTTACCTGTTGTTCAGAAGTTACCTCCCTCAGTTTTCATATAAAAGGAATGGCTCTGTGTAACAGCAAAATCTTACGTCCTCCTGGTATCTCCATGACTTAATTTGAGCTCTGCACCCTGAAGTTTCTTTTAGAAGCAGCTGACAGAAGATGGTTTCTGGGATCATCAAGGGATCATCTGGGATCTCCAGCTTCTGTAACAGGGGACAATGATATCATACAATGCTTTTTATATAGGTTGTAATCTAGGTTTTGAAATCAAGGGCTACATTGATTGCTGGTGGAAGCCAGTGATGAATGATGTCTCTCAAAAATTCATACTGGGACAATGCTATTAAATATCTTCATCAGTAACACAGACAATAGGATTAAATGCCCCCTTGGCAAGTCTGTGCGTGAGTGGTGCAGCTGATTCACTCGAGGGAAGAAATGCCGTCCAGGGGTACCTCACCTGGCTGGAGGAGTGGGTCTATGAATCTTAATGAAGTTCAGCAAGACCAGTGTAAGGTCCTGCACCTGTGTCATGGCAATATCCATTACCATTAGGGACTGGATGGTGAATGGATTAAAAGTAGCTTTTTCAAAGAAGGACTTGGAGGTACTAGTGGCTGAGAAATGTCTAATGAGTGAGCAATGTGTGCTTGCAGCCCAAAAATCCAGCTGTATCCTGGGCTGCAACAAAGTAGGTGGCCAACATGTTTGAGGGAGGTAATTCTGCCCC
Source organism: Taeniopygia guttata (assembly GCF_048771995.1). NCBI lineage: Eukaryota > Metazoa > Chordata > Aves > Passeriformes > Estrildidae > Taeniopygia > Taeniopygia guttata. Next base: position 94,094,786 of record NC_133024.1, on the reverse strand, counting down.
TTTATTCTGCTCTGGTGAAGCTCCACCTTGAAATGCTGCATCCAGCTCTGAAGTCCTCAACACAAGAAAGACAGAGACATGTTAGAGTGGGTCCAAAGGATGGCCACACAGGTGATCAGAAGACTGGAGCACCTTGCCTGTGAAGACAGAGACAACTGGATTTGTTCTGCCTGGAGGAGGCTCTTATGAGACTTTACTGCAGCCTTGCAATATATAGAAAAGGAGAGATAAGAAATGTGCAGACTTTTTATCAGGGCCTGTAGTGACTGGGAGCAAAGTGGATTGGCTTTAAACTAAAAGAGCACAGATTTAGAGGGGCTGTAAGGAAGTTCTTTATTGTGAAGGGTGGGGAGACACAGGAACAGATTTCCCAGAAAAGTTGTGGGTGCCTCATCCCTGGAAGTGCTCAAGCTCAGGTTGAGTGTTTTTGAGCAACCTGATTATCTAGTGTGTGGCATCCCTGCTCATGGCAGGGATGTTGGAACTAGATAGTCTTAAAAGCAAACCAAAACCATTTTATGATATTTCTGTATAATATCATACAGTGATTGTCTATGCATGTTTATAAAACATGCAAGATTATTAAGGTAAATGTCTGAATATATAAATAACAGATTGATTTTAACACTCATGTAGCACTAAAGGCACCTCAGCATCAGAACTGGAATTTGGAGATAAAGTAGAAAACCAGTAATGATGGAACCACATTCTGGGTGTTTTTGGTGGTTTATTTTTGTTTGGTTTTTTTTGTTTGTTTTTGTTTGTTTTTGGTTTTTTCTGATTTTTAAAGAAATTATATCACACTGACACTCTTCCGACTAATGCCCTCAGCATAGCAATTTGCAGCTGATTTCATGGTTGTGTGCCCTTGCCATAGTTTGAGATTGTTTATCAAACAGCACATCAGAAGAATTAAGGTTTTTGGTTCTTTCAGACAGATTTAGGTTTTTAAAAATAGGCTTTTTGTACAGTTTTAGGAAAGAAAACTTCCAGCACCACTACAGAGGGCCTGGATATCCCATACATTCTATGTAATATCTGCTAAAATACTGAATTATTTCCATTCTGTGCTAAATGCGAGTAATCCACCACAATTATGCTAATCACTGCCCTGAAAACAAATTGATACAGCTGTTGAGTGACTAGGGAAGATGATGGCATATTTCTTTCTTTTTTGAAAGAAAAAAATAAAATGTTTTTGCCAGCAGGAAGCCAAACTGCTTGTAGAAATTACTTAGAATTGAAAATCACTATTTGATTCTGAAGGTAAATATGTTTGTTTGTATATATGAATATAAAATACATTTAGCTTTAATTGCATGCCAATTTAGACCCAGATAGCTGGTATGCTACAGAATTGTTTTGGACCATGATTTTGTTTTTATTTTGTATTGATGTTGTGCAAAAAATATATATGTATATACACAGTCATAGTGTTTTCTATTGGATCTTAAGTATGGAAGCTGAAAGTATCTAAACCACTCTTTCTACCAGGTTTATTATCAACACCCTCCACACATTTCCTTTCATATATACTGCTTTGCATTCAATGTTTCTTTTCCAGCAAAAAAAGCCATAGAAAGGGAACACAACACAAATATGGTAATATTGCTATCCACAACTTAAAAAAACTTCATAATATCTGCGTGTTGGTGAAACTACTCAGGCTAAGTAGACTCAGATTCTGTCAGCTTTCATATATCTTACGAAGATATATGAAGTAGTACTCTTCTCTTTTTCACATGGTTGCAGCTGTATTAATAGCCTTTCTGTGCTTACAGCATGAACATGGATTTAAAGCTTACACAACTATTCACAGAATGTTAGAAAATACAGCCTGAATTTTTGTGTTTCAATATGACTTCAGGAAATAACTGACAAAATCTGGTGCCTAATTATAATTTTGAAAAGCTGCATTTTTTCTTTGTGTAAGAAATCAATAACCTGCAACCAACTATCTATTAAAATTGTGGTTTGCCTCTCTGTAGTGGAAACAAAGCTCTTTTGTCTGAAACTAAATCACACATTTAATTCTAATGCAGTCAGTGGAGTTAATTATAGTGAAAAATTGTGTTGCTTCTATCACTTGAGGCTTTTTGCTTGGCTTTAAAGGTATGTAAGTAATATTTCATATGCTATGGTACCATTGTGACTGCTGTTACTGGTACAAAAGTATAATGAATGTGATTCACAAAGATGAGATACAAATCCTTAAAAACTAAGAATAATGAGGTGCAGTCTATTCTTTTATTAAACAATGTCACCAAAACAGGCTGCAGGTATCCCTCCTTGAGCAGAGGAGTTGGACCACATGAACTCCAGAGGCGTCCTTCCAACTTCAACCAATCTACGAACTTGTGATCTTCATTTAAAAACAAATAATTTTTTCTTTCCAGGGATTTAAAATAACAGTATGACCCTTTCACTTTCATTATATGGAAGTATCAAAAAGAATGTAAAAAACCCAAAACAGTTATGTTACAAGTTTAAATTATTATGCTGAGTCACTTGAAAAGTTAGGTGAGGAATAATTAGGCACTTAGCATTTTTATTGTTAATGCAGTTCTGTGTAAAGGAAGAAAGTTATAAGAAATACACTATAATTGACCTAATGAAACAGAAGTAAATACTTTAAAGACTACTGAAATAATTTTTATTTCATATTTTTATAAAGTATGAGTGAAATACAACTCATTGAATGCCATGGTGTGAGGCTACAGTACGAAGTTCAAACAATGGCAGAACTAGAATCTGTTTTCATTAGAAGTCATCAAAACTAAAATGTATAACCAGTGAGGTAATAAGCTACATAAGGGTACAATAAATTCATATCTGGTATATCCAGTGTCAAACGTATATTAATTTGAGATCAAAATTCATTAAAGCATATGTATCTGAAAAACAAAGCTTTTTGGATAGTGCAGTAATCAACCAATCAGAGTTTATTAATAAACAAAGTAGAAGTATCAATAGATGAGCTTGACAAAGAAAATGGATGTATTAGAATTTCACCATTCAAAATTGAAGCTGGAACAGAGAAGTCACAGCAATTACACTAGCAGGTCACTCTCTTGGCAGCTTGTCTTTTGGGATATGGATTTTCAGTGCTTTTAAATATTAGTTTAATATTAGTGCAACTTTCTCTGAGCTTTTTGAAATGTAAATATTACCACAGTTTGTTATGAAGATAATTTTTAAAAAAGGAGTTAAAGAGTTATCAAAATTTGTGTTGACTTTTATTTAAAAATAAATTTGATCTCATTTGGTACAGGGTTCTTTTTTCTGTGAAAAAATGTCTCATGGGAAACTTCATTCCTTAGCTGAAGAATATTTCCCTATAGCTGTTTATGGTTTATTATTTGTACTCTATATGTGGGAAATCATCAAAATCAGAAAAAAAATTAAATAGTTCAGTTTCTTTTTTGTTTGAAACACGAAATATGTCATCAATATTGCCAGAATATGACACCAGTATCTATCAGTTTGTATTACTGGCAGTGTAGCTCCCATGTCCAGAAATGCAATCATCTTGGTGCAAGACTTCAGGAAAGATAATTGTTGCAGATATGCTGAAATTCAGGGCCAGAGAAATAATGAATCATGACTCCTGGATGGTTCTCTTCAATACCTGTAGAACACAGTATTAAATTCCAAAAAAAGTGCTTAGCACCTTGCCAAGGTGATAGCTGTATCATCCTTTTGAGGAGCAGCAGCTATCTAAATAAAGGCAAAAAAGAGATTTGATTTGCTTTTTCTGAGAATCAATAAGAATACTATACTATAAGGAAAGACATATGTACACTTTCCCACCATTTAAAAATAATTATATACAGCTGCAAGCAAGACCTTTAGATGATGGATCTTCTTCTCTCATGCCAAAGAAGGCATTATGGATGGAATTATTTTGAAGAATAAAGTGTAAGTCAGATCACACAGGAATTACTGACATATCTCCAATATGAGGTAGAATAATCTCTCCTCTGTCAAAGGGATTTAATTGTCTGCCCTGACCTCCATCTGTTCTATTAATTGACTGCATTAGTGTGTGGTAGATATTTTTGGTTGGTACTATGTTTTATTAGTGAGATTTCTTAAGATGATATAATAGAAGCACACAGGAAGCTGTAACTCCTGCCATGTGACAAGGTATATTTTTTCTCAATTCTGACCTAAATCAGTTGACCAAGGGCAGGAAAAAAATAGATCAGTCCTTCTTAGTCAACCTGGTAGCTGCAAATTGTTTTCTGGTTTTTGTTGGTTTGTTTTTTTTTTTTTTTTTTTGTTTTGTTTTTTCAATATCATCCCATATAGTATGATACAAGAAGGAAAATTAAAAAAAAAAAAAAGTAAAGAAAGCCAGAAACCCTTTACAAAATAAATGAAATAAATTCCTTCGACACATAAAAATCAAATTTATATTGATTGATTTGATGGGCATATTACTTTTACTTTATACAAAAAGAAGCTAAAAACAAATGACCAGGAAGAAGAAAGGAGTCACAGGGAAGAATTATGATTTGTAGAAAAGAATATGCTAGTGTTCTAGCATGTTCTTTTCTCCACAAGAGGAAAGAGAAAGATTTGTGAATTAGAAAAGAACTGAGAGGGCTATGTGCAAAAGAGGAAAAGTATAGAAGGTACTTTTATAAGAGGACATTTTCAAGCAGGGAAGAAAAAGAGTAAGATGGGTCTTGAAAAGGTACCATGGCATAATGTTTTGTCATGAAATCCTATTGCTAAAAATATTTCTCCTCATATTTTAAAATGCCCATGTAGTTTTTCAGTCTTGTGAAAGCAGGTAGAGTGTGCTAAATAATATGATAATGATAACAATAGTAATAATATTGTATGGGGCTTGTTAGAAAGTCATTCATAAATGGTACTCATTGCAACCAAAAAAATAATGGGAAACATGTTTTTTAAGAATAAATAATCCAAATATTTCTAACATAATACTCATTTCCTAAAAGCCTATCTATTCTATGATGGTAAAGGCTAGTATTAGGTGAAGATGGCAAAAATGGATAAACTTGTTCTCTGAGATATGATTTTACACTAGGGAAGATTCATTGCAACAGTTTTTAAAATTACTTGAAGGTGGCTATGGGAATAACAATATTAATGATAACAATAATAAAAACAGCCCAAGAAAGGAAAATGAATTGAATGGTATGTGAGAAAATATCTGAATTTTAGTCTTAACCTTGTATACTGAATTTCCTCCCGATGGATGCCACCTCATCTTCAATAAACTATCAGCACAATTAATGATAGAACAGACAAAAGCTGTTAAGAAACTCATAGCAGAATAAGCTCTTCCTGATTTTAGTCATGACAACTTTGTTAATGTATGAAACAAACAGGAAAGTTACAAGGCTCATAACTCTGTAGTTATAAAATAATTCTGTATATATTTGTAAGAAGTGAAAGAAGGAATCATCTTGCTACAGCTCAGTTAGGACAGTTAGCTGTCTAATCTAGGCTAATAACTTGGGATTTTTCAACATAATCTTAAGGATGCTTTCATAGTGGTTGACTTCAACTAATATTTAATGTTAAATACCTATGTTGCAGTAGGAAGAACTGCTGCCTGAAGTGTGTGCTTCTGATATAGACAGAATATCTGACTTTTTCATATACAGTCTGGGAAACAAACATGAGGTTTAGTATTTGTTTCCAAGATAAAGAAGGCACCTATACATTTTGCTAAGCAAATGTGGAAATTGGAGTGAAAGGATTAACAGGAGGAGAAATGGTAACTTCTGTGTTTTTTGTTGGCTTCCATTTCCTACTCAGATACAACTCTACAAATTGCAAAGCAAATATGATATATTACATTAGATTTCTGAAAACCTTTGATGCAAGAAAATATAATTAACTACATGTGAGATGGCTTTGCAATTTCCCATGTAGTAGAATTATAAGGAATGTCATACAGAAACTTTTGGGAATTTTTTTTCTAAAAGAAAACATCACATATTGTTCTGAGATTTCTGTTGGAATTGTTAAAAGACCATGAAACACGATTTGATTTTTATCATTTGGGAGTGTGGGATTTGAAATGGAGGACATTTTTCACTGAACAAAGAACTGCCAGCAAAAGATTTGACATCTTTTCCAAGCTTAGCTTTCCTGCTTTTTTGGCATGCTAATCAGTGGTGAGGAAAGATATCTCTGGTTCTGTCCATGAGGTTATATCTTAGTCAATAAAATGATCCATGTCCTGTTCTCTGCCCCTGAGGCCACGTAACATAGCAGAGCTTGCATTTCTATAATGAAAATCTTTCTTACTAAAAAAAAAAAAAATATATATATATAAAAAAAAAAAAAAGAGCTGTCTGAGAGCTGTCTGTTGAAGAACACCTCTGGCCTGTCCTACTCCCTGTTTATGCCTGTGTATTGGCTGGTAGGTATCAATACTGGGGCAGGACAGTGTTGGAATTCATGCTCTAGCCCTGTCTACTTTACTGCTTAGATCCTGAATTCCAGTGCTTACTGCATTGGCCTGTAAACAGCTTAAGATATTAATTCATACTGGGACTTTTGTATGGTAACATTATTCTTAGCTTCTAGGAGTCCATAGAATGTAATGTGATTCACAGCTCCCAGTACTTATGTCAGCTAGAAAGTTAAGAATTTTATCCTTCATTATTGAATTCAGTGTAGGCAGGACAGTAAGCAGGGTATATGCCAGAGTCTCTCATCTAGGCTGGCTTTTAAACTGTGTTTGCAGGGAAGAAGGGAAGGCAGCAGGCAGCACAGTAATGGTTTCATTAATGTTGTCTAAAATAATAGATTAATATAATATTTTTAGTTGGAAAAGACTTCTAAGATTCCTCACTGCCACACTGACTACTAAACTATGTCCCTAAATGTTGCATCCACATGCCTTTCAAATGTCTCTGGGGATGGTGATTCCATCACTTCTGTGGGCAGCCTGTTTCAGTGCTTAACAACCATCTTGGTGAAAAAAAAAAAAAAAATCCTAATATTTGATCTAAACTTCCCCTGCTCCAAACTGAGGCCATTTCCACTTGTTTTATTCCTTGTTATTTGGAAGAAGAGACTGCCCTCCACCTTGCTAGAACATCCTTTCAAGTATTTGTAGAGAGCAATAAGCTCCTACAAACCCCTAAGCTTCCTTTTCTCCAGGCAAAATAACCCCAGGTCCCTCAGCCACTTTTCCTATGACTTGTGCTCCAGCCCCTTCACCAGCTTCATTGATCTAGAAACACTGATTTAGTGAAGGATTCTAGTGATCCTATTTTTCACAATATTTTGTGGAGACTTATTTTGCTGAGACATGTTATCTCATCTCTTAAATATAAGGAGTTCAAGACAGTATTTAGCAGGTGAAAGCCCACTAAGTTAGGAGGAGAACCTTACAGGAAGAGAGGCTGGAGGACACTCTTCCTTGTGCTGGTGAAGTTGTCCACTTTCAAATAAAAAAAGAAAACCTCAGGGGAAGATTTACTTGATGAATCAATTTGATGACATAAAAGCATAGTAAAGATAATCTCCAGTCACAATTTTTATTTTATGAAATAATTCTCCTATAAACTGCATAAGGCTTCCTTGAAAGCGAGAATACCTGCCCAAGAAAATTTGTACTTTATGGGAATCCAATGTTAGAGTTTTCTCATAGTCAAAGGGTAAGAAACTCAGAGTGAAGTCTTTTGGTCCAGGGAGAATGCTTCACAGAGTCCTCATAGCTATCCCAGCCTAATATGGAAAGCTAATGTTTGTCACTTGGAAGAGGGAACAATGGGTTTAGATTTCCTCAGGTTAATGAGGGTAGCCACTCAACTTCCCCATTTCCAGAATGAATGTATAATTGTGACATTTTCATATGAATTAAGGCAGTATCACCACCTGGTAACTGAACCAGGTAATGCAATGAAAATGTCCTGCCCGTGTCTCCTGTGTAATTAAGTCCTAAGAATTTGTATAGTAAAGCAGCAACTTTTTTTGGCCATATAATATGTTAATGGTGTGTGTGCTTGGGTGTGTTCACATGCCCAGCTGGTTTAAATTGCTTTTCCCACCCTGTTTCTGGTTATTGTAACAATTTTAATGTCTCCTCTTCTGAGACTAGAATGCCTAGAGGGAGGTATCAAATTCTAATCATTAAATAGCCTCAAGAGATCAAATTGCATATCAATCAGTCTCTTAGACAATTTCTCAGTTGGTTCAGACAAGAGTTTTCATTTCTTTCATCCTTGACAAGGGCATACACTTCAGTTCAATGGAGAAGACAAGAAAGAGAAGACTGAGACCTGTGAGTTTCTTTGTATAATATTTAGACAAAACCTCTTAGACTTCCTTAAGAATTTTTCTTTTCAGTCATTTGATCTTTCTTACAAGAGAGTAGTTAAGACTCATTCCATGCTACAAATGCTTTTCTTTTGAGGTCTTGAAGTGGTAGTGAGTAATTAACTTTGATTTTTTTGAGGGTTTATTCAATTTACAAGGGTCTACTCTGTAAGCCGAATGTATCAAATACTGATTTTTGTGTGCATGTATTTTTTTTTTTTCAAATCCATAAATTAGTGGTTTGCTCCAGGCATAAGAGATTTTAGTCTTCAGGAATTTTTGCCTTAAAGAATCTCAGGGCTGAACATTCTGTTTCAGATAATAATCTTTTTATTTTTGTAGTAACACATCTGAATTTATGCAAAGAGAGGTATATAAAAGAAATGAAGAGAGACCCAGAGTGTGTTACATTTCTTGTACAAGGTTATATCAGAAGTAAAAGCTGGAAAGGATGCTATCAGTTGTGCTAGACTGTACTGATGCTATTTTTGTACATTTCCCTAGAATATGTTCTACAAATGCAGTATTTTCTTAAGACTTGACAGCTGCAATTAGACCACAGTTGAGTAGCTACTGTCATGAGAAACTTAAATTCAGATCACAATTTGAGCTGAATGGAACACACCTGTAATTTTTGGATTACTTATTGCAGGCTTATGTTTGTAGGGAGTTTATGCCATGTTTTTCCCTTCTAATATTGAAATCTTATGTTTATTTGCCATCTTCATCCTTGTATCCTAAGAAGCAGCGAGTATCCTGAACCTTGTCTAACCACTGAAATTCTTCTATACTTACATGTAATACTAGTTGAAATTACTGTTCAAAAGGTCAATGAGATAAGCACAACTGTCTTACCTGAGCATTCCCAGTTAGTCTTGGGTCCTTCTGGCTATGCAGTTTTTTAATAATTTTGAATAAAGAAATTATAAGGTAAACCATATCTGTGATTGTTCAACAACCTGCTCTTATAATTAGACCAGAACATCTGATTTTTTGAGAATTCTGAGGTTAATTTTTTTTTTTCTTGGAAAGGAGTGATGATCACGTGTTTTCTTTTTCTCTGCTTGTTTTCAAATTGTTTTCATTATTGAGAGAATTGCCATTTTCAAAAACATTGTAGGGACCACACAGCTTTTTCTTGTAGTTCCATTGTTCTTTTTGATAGTGTGTGAGATTTAGATATTCAGAATAAGAGTGGTAGCTCCAGGCAAGAAGCAATGATATGAAAGAAATGTGTTCCCATTTTCTGAAAAGTAAATGGTGATTGTAGTTTCTAACTTGAGGGATCTGCTGACACTGTCCAAGCCTATCTGAGCCTATTTCTTTCACTTGGAGAAATTCATAGAAGGGTAAATGTAACATGTTCTTTAAAAAAATCCCCAAGCCTGTTTAATTCAATGTTAGCATGTAATTTGTGTTACTCTTCAGGCTTTCTTTCCATATTAAGATTTTTTTTAAAAAACTACCTTTGTCTTCCATGACTTCTAATCATACTACAAAGACCAACTTCAAGGTCAATCATGATGTTTGTATATCTAGCATTTATTTTCACTTTAATCAAGGGTACATCTTAATTCTTAAATTTTTATCACTTTCTTTTCAGTTTAAAATTTAAATCTTGAAAAAGTTTTTGACTGTGAATCAACAAATTATAACTCCCAACTAAATAATTTGTGATTCTGTTAGACATTATTCAGGTACTCACCCCTAGTGAAGATTATAATGCTAAGTTAGTGAAATGACCAACAGTACAGGGAATCATGGTTGTAAGTTCTCATCAGGCTGAACAAAGACACTGAACCATGTGTCAGAGAACTCTTCTGCTTTATTGTACAGTTGTGTTCTTAACTGTGGCAACCAGTTAAAACAAAGAGGAATAAAGAGAGAAGAAAGTGTGAGGGGGCACAATCTGTATGCCTCTAATTTAAATTAGGCTTTTTGCATGTTTTTTCACCCCTGCACAGCCAGCTCTTCCCCAGGAAGTGAGCTGGAGTGAAGGGGACTGAGCACAAGTCTCAAGGCAGAGCAGGGAGTTAGCTCAGGGCAGCACTGCCCCACCTCTCCTCTGGTCACCTTTCATGTAGCAATGCTCAGAATGTTTGAGATAAAACATGCTTAGATCAGGTCCTCTACAGTTAGGATTATTAGAAGTCTAGATTTTGGGGTTTTTTTACTTTGTTTTGAGGGTGTTTTGTGTCTTTGTGTGTATTTTTAGGAATAACTTAATAATAAATATCTTATTTGAGTTGGGAAAATGCTTACAAAAATACAACAAGCATATACGTGCTATAGGAAAAAGAATTTCTTGTAAACTTAGCTGCATGTTAATTTGAAGCCAGACACTGTAGTTGCAGTTCTGATATTCAAAAATATCTTATTATTGGCCAGTTTTTGTAAATAAACTTCCTATCAATTTTCTAAGTCTAAATGGTGCACATTATTTAATGATTCGTGTTCCTCTGTGTTGTTCACTATTATTTTGTCTGATATTCCTGAATAACTTCATGTAGGATAAGGAAAAATGAAACTTAGCTCATTTCAGCGTATCAAGAAAGTTCCAGAAGCTCAGAAGAAAAGTCCCTAAAGAAGTTACAGCTGTTTTGTGTTGTTTGTTTAATATGAAATATAGTAGATAAACCCAGTATGCATTTACTGATATTTGGGAAAACTGTTCTTTTGTTATTGAATGAACATTTAAATACAGTGACTATTCAGAGGGTGTAGTGCTGATTATGAGGTAGAGGTGTATTTAAACCTGCTTTGGGAAGAGCTTTTACAGAAGACAGCAGTGTGATTAGTTTTCTGCAAATATTTCAAATTATATGGACATATTGCTAAAAATTAATATTGTAGTCATGTTCAAAAATTTCCGTGCCTTGGATAGTTCTTATTTACAGTATCATGCAACAACATTATTATAGATATTTATATATGTTATAATATGATAATATTCTAATTTCTTTTGTTTGAAAACAATCAACCAAACACACACACAAACATAAGACAATACAACAAATAAAACCCAAAAAGCAAGCCATATATATCCACTTAATAATTTTCAAAGTTACTTATTTCAAGGGGACAAAGAGAATAGAAAGAAGAAAAACAGTTCATGTTCTTGGTAAATGAAGTATTTTTTGAACCTCTATATTCTGTGAAATGCATTAAATACTTAGCAAAATGTCAGTATGAGGAGAATCTAAAATTTTATGAATTGCATGGTTTGTCAGTTTTTTTCTACTGACTAGCTGGTTGCCCTTTCATTTCAGCTAATCAAGCTCACAGTATGCTTTCAGAATGTCTGTCTAATGAAAGGGATGGGAGTCTTTAACCCATGCCCAAAACCCCCTTGTGAATGTGAGCAGAAGGCAGGGCCAGAGAATAAAAGTGGTCAGTGACTGAGAGCTGGGGTGTACTGTTCTGCATTAGTTGTATTAAATAAAGCCTGAGAAAGCCTAGCATATCTGTGGAGTCTTCATTTTCCTATGTTCATATAATTTATATTTCTGTTTTCTTGTAACTGGTCATGACCTGAACAAGAGGATCAATAAAAACTTGGTCACTTTAGTTTTCTATTCTACGCTGGAGCAAAGATGACTTCTAAGCCATGCCTTCTATTTCCCTAGCAGCTACAGAATAAGCGTAGAGCTACTGACAATCTTCTCAAGTTGAAAAGGTGGTAACTGCAGATCCTGGAAACCATCAGTTTAGCCCTGAAGGCCTGATTCATAGACTATTTAAGCATCTCTAAGAGTGTCTTGGGGCACAGATTTATAAACAAGTACAAGTGGTATTTCCAGGCTCACATCCATGTTAACTTCAATCTGCATTTTCTTCAAAGGCCATAAATGTCTCATTAGCCTCAAATTACACTCCTCTGCCAATAACAAAATCATTGCATGTGATCTTATATGATTTCAGATCCTCCTTGATTTCCCTGTGTGGTATGCTGCCAGAAGTTGTCATTTTGAACTGAATATTCTGACTTGTATTGATTATTTTCGATTGTTTGAATGAGTGATACTTCCAACTAGGAATTTTTTGCAGCAGTTTGTATGCATTTTTCTAACACTTGAAGCAGTAAATAAAAAATGGGAAAAGTAAAACACTATTAGTGATAATAAATAAAGGCATGACAAGTACATGCCTTCCTGTAGACTCAGTATGTAAAGGCATATTTAATAGCTGACTGTATACATATAATTGCACATCAAACCAGTTTTGAGATATCTAAAAACCTTTCTAGAATGTTTACAGTTTTCTATTTAAGATTAATCCCTAATTGAAATCTATGACTCTCTATTTACATCTTCCAACATTTTCAATGATGTATCTAACATCATATCATATAGTCGTTAAAGTTCATAGGCAGCATGCCTTTGTCCTTACCTCTCAATATTATTAATGAAAATTATTTTATTTTCTTTGTGTATGGGAGTGTATGCATTTCATGTGAAACTAACCTTAGGATAATGGTAATTAGTCTAGTAATGTCGATAAACTGAAATGTGTGATATTTTCTGCTTAATTTTCTTGCCTAAACAAGATATTTTTACTTTCCTTGCCTCAGTCTGGTTCTTTGCATCGGTATAATACCAAAACCAGTTGTCCTTAGGATGCACAGCTCCCAGAGCTGGAAGCTGGGGAAGTATGGAGAGCTGAATGAAGCCCCCTTAATCCAGGAGGAAATGGTTAGTGATCTGTTACTTATAGCAAATTAGATACACAAAAGTCTGTGGGCTCAGATGGGATACACCTGAGGAAGCTGGTGGACAAGCTTATCAGACTGCTTTAAACCACCTAACAGCAGTCCTGCTTAACTGGAGGATGACCCAGGGAGCTACAGGCAGGTCAGCCTGACCTCAGTACTGGGGAAGGTCATGGAACAGATCATCCTGAGTGCCATCACCTGCTATGTGCAGGACATCTAGTGAATCAGGCCTAGATGATACTCACAAATGGCTTGACAAAAGGCAGATCCTGTTTGATTAACATGATCTCTTTCTGTCATAAAGTAACCTGTCTGGTGGATGAGGGAAAGGATGTGGATTTTGTTTATCCAGACTTCTGTAAACCACTGGATACTGTCGCCCACAGCATTCTCCTGGGGAAACTGGCTGTTCATGGCTTGGATGGATGCAGTCTTCACTGGGTGAAAAACTGGCAGGATAGTCAGGCCCAGAGAGTGGTGCTGAAATTGGGGTTAAATCCAGTCAGCAGCTGGTCACCAGTGCTGTTCCCTAGGGCTCAGTATTGGGGCCAGTTTAATGTCTCTATCAATGATTTGGATGAGGGGATTGCGTGCATCCTCAGTTCAGTTCACAGATGATACTAAATTGGATGGGAGTATTGATCCGCTGGAGTGTAGGAAGGCTCTGCAAAAGGAACTTTACAGCCTGGATTGACTGACTGAGACCAGTTCTCTGAGGATCAATATGGCCAACGGTCCTGCAGTTGGGTTGCAAAAACTCCATGCAATGCTCCAAACTTGGGGAACAGTGTCTTGAGAGCTGCTCAGCTGAAGGGAACTTGGGGGTGATGTTTGAAAGCTGGCTGGATATGAGCCAGCATGTATCCAGGTGGCCAAGAAAGCCATAGTATTTAATGCATCACATTTTTTTACAATTGCACATTATCTCTGCTGTATCAGCTGAGGATTTCTTTCGTGTTATCATTTTTGGTTCTGTCCCTGCTGGTAATGTGTTCACTCCTGCTTATTTGTCATTCCCATTTTCTTTTTGTGTTTTGTTTCCTTTTTTTTTTGCTTGCTGTTTGCCCAGAAATTTTTTTCTTTATCCATCTTTCATCATGTGGATCACTGTGTTTCCTTCCACCTTGTCAATTTTCTCAGTGCTGTATTCCAAATTTCTTAGAATGTCATTACAAACTTCTGCAGTGTGGATGTCAAGGGAATAAGATCTGTTATTCCTCCCTAAGCACAGATTAAATCCTCAGTTGGATATATCTGGAAAATCTGATTTGTGCTGCATGATCAGTAAAGTGTGCCAAAGTCAGGATGGGACAGAGCAAGAGGAATGCTACTCAAAATCAATCACCTGCTACTGATTTTTATAGTTAAAGATGGTAGCAAAAATCAGAAGGGAAAGTGAACTTGAGGAGGAATTTTGAATGACCCATTGCTGGCTGACCACCCTGACTGCCAGGGAGCAGCTGAAGTGGAGCTGTCCATGGGAGAGGATGGCCCAGGAGCTGTGGGCACTGCACTGGTGGCAGGGCTGAACTTCTAAGGCTCCCTGTTGAGTGTGGGCTGAGAACTCTCAGGACTCTGCCACCACCCAATAATCGTGAGGCCAGGCAGGGTGAGGAGTCAGGTCCAAGGTCTACTCGGTGACCCAGTGAGGCCAAGATCCAGGCTGGGCATGGGGTTGGGCATAGGGCTTCCTGCAGCATAAGGGACTGATGGCCTTGGTGCTGCCCTTGGGGACATGAAAATTAGAACTGCTAATGATTTGTCCTTCAGAAATGGTGCTCAAATTGTAACTCCTAGAGAAAATGTTAGAAGAAATTTTGGTCCATCACACGTAATATGTATCTGGTATTTATCTGGCCTCTGGTATTCTGGTGTTTCAATAGCTTTGTGGTAAGAGTGCTAAAATGAAATAATTGAAGAATTCCAGAAGTTTTGAGAGAATAAAATGTCATTCAAATTATTTTCCATGTCTGAGTCCTGACTGAAAAAAGGACCTGCTTGTCTACTTATATATAATTTTTATATATACATATGTGTTCATCCTACAAATTATAAGGTATCAGTGTCAGTTTCCTGTAACAAGAAGGTTTTTATGTGTGGAATTGTTGTCTGTGCTTTTGAGTTGAGTAATGGGTAAAAAGGAAATCTTTAATTTCTTTGAGCAGGTAGAATGTTGATGTGTGTTCATTTGTATACTTGTAATGGTTAGCATATACATGGAAGTGACTTGTATTTAATTTAAAAATTACAGAATTATTATATGAATTGCCTTCTGTTTAAAAACAAAAGTAAGAGAATTCAAGCATGTACTGTTACATAATTGTAACACTATGTAGTCCAAAAGCTGATTTAAGAGATTGTAACATGCTTTTTTTTTTCCTTTTAGTTTTCCATTATTCTGTCAAACATAGAAAAAAAGATATGAAAGTCAATGAATTTGTATCTCATTTTGACTGTTCTCATACTTGATTTGGACTAATTATTTATTGCATTCATTGGAATTTCTGAATTAGATGGAGGTAAATTAGGTTGTCATACACAAAAGAAGTCATGTCTGTGAAAAATATTCTGTAGTTGTCAACTCATACCAAGAAGAGATTATCCAATACAGGAAACTAAAGTAATGAATGGTTCCTGTGGGAGTGCAAATAGGCTTAAAAAGAAGATTCTGTTTATTTAGGGCAGAAAATATCCTCAAGGTAGCACTTAAATGTGATACTCTTCCTGAAATCAGAAAAATTAGAAGTGTTTGAGCTGTGGTTTGCTTTGGAAGCATATAGAGAAGCAGAAACATTTGTTTTGTGAAATAACCTTGTGGCTTCAAGTTTAGTTCTCTTAACTTACATACCTCTGGAAACACATGGCTCACCAGAGTGTCTAAAGTTCATAAAACATTTGTAACATAAAACATGTTCCTTGGCATGGAAGTAGTGTGTGAATATAATTTTTGGCTTTTAAAGATTTTTTTTTTTTTTTTAAGGTTTATGCCAAGATAAATTTGTCTGTTGATTTGAATTGCTCGCTTTCTTTTGGCCGCAGGCTGACTGAGTGGGCTGGACTTCACTGGAAGGAGCCATTTCACTGGGGCAGTGGAATAACTGCGGATCTCTCACCACTCTACTTGTCGGGAAGTGCTGTGCATTGCCAGGATTAATTCAACACTGAAGTCTGGGATGGGCCTTAGGGGCAAACACTCCCTTGTTTCTTCTGACATTGGGATTTGTCTACAACCAGTCATCTGAGGCACCTACCACACATCAGCTTTTGTTTTTTTGTTGCCTGAACAAATATACATTTTCCTTCACTTCATCTCCTTTTGACTACTGTTTTATTAGTTTTCACTTTCCTTGACTGAATAATTTCTCCTGGCTGTGGAAGAAAGAGCCCTGCTGATGTTGATTTAAATAATGTCGAAACCAATGGGACTCCTATGGCTGCCTTTGATCTTCACACCAGTGTGTGTCATGTTGAATTCTAACTTTCTCCTGTGGATAACTGCACTGGCTATAAGATTTACTCTCATTGATGGCCAAGCACAATACCCAGTTGTTACTACGAATTATGGCAAAATACGTGGTTTAAGAACACCTTTGCCTAATGAGATCCTTGGTCCAGTGGAGCAGTACTTGGGTGTTCCTTATGCTTCTCCTCCAACTGGAGAAAGGCGATTTCAGCCCCCAGAGCCACCGTCGTCTTGGACGGGCGTCCGCAATGCCACACAGTTTGCCGCCGTCTGCCCACAGTACCTGGATGAGAGGTCACTGCTCAATGATATGCTGCCAGTCTGGTTTACAGCCAATCTGGATACTGTGGTGACATATGTTCAAGATCAAAATGAAGACTGTCTGTATTTGAATATCTATGTGCCCACAGAGGATGGTAAGTACCCTGAGACCCACGCTGCGGTGCGCTCACCGGTTCAACATATGAGGAGTGTCCAGGTCTTCAAAGCATCTTACTGAGTTTCATCCATGGATAATGCCTCTGAATATGCATTATTAGTAATACTTTGTAAATTGAACATGCTTGCATAGATTCTCTCTTACTTTTCAGTGCAACACCAACCTGCAGTTTGATTGCAAGTAGTGGCCAGGATATGTCAGCCAGACTTAAGTTTACATCTAAAAGAGAGCTGAGAATCCTTCACAAGAGTAGAAAGGGGAAATAAACACTAACCTGAAGTAATATTATCATTTTTCCATGCATGAATTGTACAAATATATTGTTACATGCTAATTTTTAAAGCAGAATTTACCTATTTTTTTTTCTTTATTTTATCATAAAATTTCTGGGCCTACCGTTAACTCTGCTTGATTTTAATAGATAATAGAAAATTATTACAGTAATTCTGTCAGCAAGGACTTTTTTAGGATTTTTGTCTGTAAAACTTTTCAGTCAAGCTTATTTTTCTTCATTCACTAAATTTAAAATGAAGTCAAGGTGATTTATTATGCAGATTGGAACAGGTGGCTTTAAACTTTCATCTCTCTTGTGCAATACTGTCTCAAGAGAGCTACTTTGAACCACTTTCTATAGACAAAAAGGATGAACACAAGTAGTAATACAGAACTCTTTGGATATTTACATGATCTCAATCTTAAAAATTGTAGCTGCATGTCATGATGGATGTATCTTTGGTCGTTTTGCAAAGTATTGCTTCCTACAGGCAAGAAAACCTGTTTTCATTGGGCCCCAAACAAGTTAAGTCTATTATTTCACAAGGAAATAAAAATAGTACTAGCACTTATATTTAATATTCCACTTAAAGCTAGTGCTTTCTGCTAATTAAAATGCAGTTAGGGATGAATAATGTGTCAGATTTCTCCCAGATATGCAAATCCTTTCACTTTTGCTGAGAGTTTGATTTATACAACCAAGGCATTGTTATTTCTCAGTAACCATACTCTAAATATGCAAATTTTCTGCTTTGATTATTATAATCCTTCTGCCTTGATTGGCTTCTTTACTCAGAATTTCCAAGCTGCCTGCCAGCAATAAACATACCACCTTCTTTTCCTGTTCTCATCAGCTGAAGCAAAAACTTGAAAACTGAGAATAAAGGGGTAAGGTTTGGGAATACTGGGAACTTTGCAAACGTAAATACTACCAAGGTGCTTAAAGGAAAAGTGCTGTGAAAGGAAAGCTGAGTTTATGGGGGCTCTGTGTGCATGATTGTGTGTGCATGTGTCTGTGTGTGTCTGTGTGTGTCTCTGTGTGTGTGTGCCTTGGTGTGTAGACAAAGGAACAGGCCTTTACAACTCAGTTCTTTCACTCTTACAGCCTCATTGGGCTTCTTCTTACTCCTTGGATAATGACATAGATAATTTTTTCCCAAATTTGTTTATGTTCTGGATTTTAGCCTTCATACTTTAATTAATCACTGGGGTAAGCTTGCCCTGAGAAAGCATTCTGGGTTAAGATTTTGTTTGTTCTCACTGAAGGAACATCAGATCTTCTAACTCAGTCTTATTTTAGAATCCAGTTTTAATAAATCATATATTCCTCCAATCTAATAATAAGAAGTTTCATTTATTAATTAGGGGATACAGGAAATTAGACATGGAAAAATATATGTGAATGTCTAGGAAAAGAATATTTAATATCAAATGAAAAATAGTAAAATATTGTGAGCTGAATGACTAGCAATCTACAACACTCATCTTGCTATAATAGCTAATGACATTTACATTTAGATTTAAAGTAGAAAGGACTGATAAATTTAATTTCACATTCTGTAGACATTTTTGTCCACTTTTGCAAATTCATGATTTTCTCCTCCTGGTTTTAGATTTTCTTTAAATAGGTTGTAAATGGCATCAAGTTGCTTTTATATCTCCTGTTGAAAGGAGGTATTAAAACACATGCATAAAAAACTGTAGCTGAATATTGAGAAGACAAGGTTGCTGTTACTGATGAGCTGAAGGTAAGGTTGCTCCTCTACAATATGAAAAGCATTTTTAAAGATTCCATTGGGAAACAAGAAGCTTAAGAATGAATGAATTAAGTACATAATGTTTTAATTGTATGCTGTATATCAGCATATAATATAATAATATATATTATTTGTCACTAATTAATAAATCTCAGAGGCTTTTTTTGGTGAGGAATATATGTGATCTTCTGACCATAAAGATGCTTAACAGGAAATGACCTACAAATCAGATGCTCTAAGTTAGTGTGTCTCCAAATCACTTTAAACAGTCTTAAATAGGAGTGCATACAATCTGATTAAAGATGTTATGCTTCATTATATGAGTCCTAGTTGGCAAAAATAATCCACATTGTTATGGAAACAGACCATGAAATTAGTTTTTGAAGCAAGATTTCAAAATGAGTGGCTTTGAATTAAATTTACATTTTCAATTATTTCTTCAGTATAAATTGATTTAAAAGAATTTTGATACTGTTTTCTAGAAGAAAAGGTGGCTGGAATCATCCAAACCTAATAAATGCTCGGATTGTGAAACTTACTCGGAATAATTTTTTTCTTGTTTTTTTATCTTTGGAGAAAAGAATAGAGCAACAACTAATGAATTATCTGCAGTCATTTGCAGTGCTTACTTCAAAGCAATTCTAGTGAATAATTAATCAAAATGAAGCTCAGGTTTTGGGATTTTTTTCATTGTTTTGTTTTCTTGCAGTTCTTTTTCAGTATATAGCATTACCTGTTTCCTATTATTTTTGTGGTTTGGCCAAAGAGAACCAAATTTTTATCAATTACTTTCAATAAAGGGTTGACTAATAAATGCACATATCCCTCCATCTGATTTCAGAATTGCTTCACTGCTATCCTTTCATTATAAACTAATGGGAATAAGAGTAGAATACAGTCACTTTAACAAGGTAGATAAGTTTAGTTAGTTTCAATGAAGAGTTTGAAATTATACTGCTTTTGTTTGAAGAAGTACCAGGAAATTAAATAACATATAAATCTATAGTTCTTTAAAATATTTGGAGCTTCTAGGTTAGGAATTAAAATAACCTGCTACACAGTCTGTGTCTGTATTAATCTTAGCCTTTCTTTAGACTCAAAAAATTCTGGATTTCAAATGTCAGATAGCAGGAGTATCCTATCAGAATTTCCTGTGTTAAAATGTCCTTACAAAGCAAAAACTATCTTCCTATTTATAGGCACTTTTTTCACTTTAGGTGAAAATATTATTTATCATAGAAGTCAGTATACATACCTAGAAGAATAACACTGCAATTCTGTCTTGTAAATTTTTATTCTTTTGCTGTTTTTCACTAGACAAGTATTTTTTGGTGTCCCTTTCCTTACAGTAATACTTCTATTTCAGAGTATCTAAGGTAGCTGGAGATTTTCACAGTTTATTTCCTTTTGCCTTTGGAAGGAAAAAAAAATTGAAACCATTGGTCATAACTATAAATAATATTGCAGTTAATTTAATTACACACAATACAAGCAATAAAAAAAAAATCTAAGAAAATTATTTTATTTTATATGTCAAACCTATACTAATAATAAATTACTCAGAACTGAAGCAAATAAAATATTTATAGTGAAACTATCATTTTATCCAGTTGCTTTCTAAACACTTGGCTTGATCTGCAGCATTATTTTTGTGGGTGTATATTGTCTAGGCTTCTTCTTCAGTTACTATGAACTGTAATTTTCCACAAGAATACTTGAATGTCAGTTTTGAGGAGGTCATCTAGGGAGATGATATTGAGGACAGTGTGTTTATTATAACTTCAGTCTGAATATGGGTTTATCTGCAGTGGAAATGCTAGATTGAAGAGGACACAGACTGTTAATCGGCTGTGCTTAATCCTTGGCCTTTATCATTTGAATCTGTGGATTCTGAAGGAGATTGCTATCTCCTATCATAACCAGAGGAAAAAAGTATAACAAGAAAAAAAAAAAAACAAAAAAAACCCAGAAAAGACCCTTAATTTGTATTTCTTTAATGATAAACTTTGAAATTTTATTAATAGAAAAGCAAGATTTAAAAAAAAAAAATCAATACAGAAAAAAAGAACAAAACCCAACAAGAACAAATTATTTTATGTTTGTCTAAAACCTGCTATGTTCAGATCAAAAGTAAGCATATATACTTTTTACCTTTTTTGGCATATGTATATGTATAGAGTGTACGTTTTACACAAGGGTGGAGCTCCTTATCTACTATGTATTTGTTATAGATTAACTAATGAAGTATTTAGTATCTTAGTGTTTCTTGCTTGTGAGCTCTTGTTTCATTTACCTCAAAATAAATGTAGCTGAAGTGACAACAAAAGTGGGAGACCATGACACTTATAAGTGAGGAGGTGATCATTTTTCACTAGGTTAAGGGAACTGAGGTGTGCCTAGGATTAGTGGTATATTTAACTGTGGACAACCAGGAAGAAATAAAGTCTGGTGCAAAGAGTTCAACAATATTCCTTCTCTGGGTACTGATTGACTAAATATACGTGCAGCTCTTGACTCTGTGTCTGTTTGACTAAGAAATAACAAAATGAAAAATTTGAGCACAGCTGATCAAGAAGACAGGCCTCAGACTGTCCGTTTTGCCTATTATGAAATGAATAATGGCTGGTTAATATATAATTGTTTACAGCTTTCTTCTTGCCATTGCTGTTGAGTGCAATGTCTTTAACTTGGAAAAAGTGTTTTTATCAAAATCATCCTAATAAAACATAATTGACAAAAATTGAGTTTTTCTTCCCTTTTCTTTGAGGCAAAGAAAAAGGTAGTGTAAAGATTAGTCTCTTCAAGTTAATGGCGTAGAATAAAAAAGTAAGCTAATCAATGGCCTTTTTGTTACTATGAGAAATAAGGTGTCATACGTAAAAATTGGGTCATACATAAGAATAGTTTCACAGTGGGCAAGATAGTTGCAATATGCACAGCATCATTTTTGTTGAATTATTAGAAGGTGATACTAATAATAACAGTAACTTGTAATTTTCAAATAAACTTAATTTTCTATACAATAGATTCTCCCAAACTGTGTGTAGTTTTAGGTTTCGGTATATGTATATCAGACACTTTTCTGGTAATCTTAAAATTTGATTTGTCCTATTATCTCTTCACAACTTTTGTAAATATAAGTAGCTACTTAAAAAATTAAAGCAAGGATTTATGTATATAACTTTAAGGAATTATGAGTCCAATATCTCTTGTATATATGTTTACTATTTATATTGTTTCTCAAAATCTTTACTACATACTTTTTAAAGTCAGTTATAATTTCTTTATTTGGCATAGAAACATAGAGATTTACTTATGATTTCTGAAGTATTTTTAGGAGCAAATTAAATATATTTATTTACTTCTAAAAATATTTTAAATCTGTTTTAAGTCATACTTTGGACTTCTATAGATAATAAAGTTTAAACAGTTTCATATTGCAAATAATGATCTTTTGAAAAAAAAACAAAACAGAAGTATAACAAAACTTTGTTTTCAGTTTCAGTATTGTCATAGGTTTTGTTGGTGACTGGTTTACTGGCTTATTTTTAACCCCCACCTATTCATTTAATTGTTTGTGTACTGGAAAACTAAAATTTAATTATTAAAATTTTATTATGTAAATGCATTTCAGCTTATAAAAATGCATATAAAAATTACACAAAATAAGACATATCCTGTTGTAAAATGATTGTATTTCTTTCCAGGGTGAGAGAGATCCATAATAGATAACAATTACCATACAAAATGGCAATGTTGGAATTATTTCATATAGTACCAGTTGAACATAAACATACTTTTTAGGATCAGAGAGAAAATTGCTCTCCATTGTGAAAGATAAACTCCTTGTTGTGTCAGACTGCCTCAAGCCAATTCTTTCACTGTTAGGGTCCAATATATCCCCTCCTCCTAATCCAGAAATATTGTGGCATCTGTGAGAAAGGAGGAGGCATATGTCTGGCTGTTCTCTGCCTACCAGGATAAAGCTGTGGTAATCCAGACCCTCATTTTACATTCTTGCTTTTAACAGTCGCAAATACCTTCTGACACCAAAGAACAGGACTCTAATCTAGATGAAATAAAGTTCTTAAATCCTTAGAGATAAATTCAGATTTAGTTGCTAATTTCAAAACGCTGTCCTTTCCCCCAGGAGCTGCCCATTCCACAGGCACTTTACAGGATTGCACCCAAATGGCCTTCTCAGGAACTGATATGCAGTGAAGCCTAGCAAGAAGACTCAGCATTCAATATGACTTTAGTTAATCCCAACAGGATTTTTGGCACTGTTTCCTAGAGTCTCATCACTACCTCATATTGAAAAACCTGCTAGAGTGGGGGGAATGTTCTTTAAAACACGATGAATTAACACTTCTTGTGCAAAGGCAAATTAATGTTATCCTTTTAGTTAAAGAACAGTGCCTTTGGAATTGTAGAGGCTGTGCCATTTGGCTTAGTGACACAGAAGAAAAAGCCTCTAGTCATGAGATAGACCCACATGAGATCAGATTTTACCTCATTTTGTCCACTGACTCCCACTTGTCTATTCAGGGTGCTTTTTGTTTTGGTTTGGATTTTTTTTTTTTTTCTGTGTACTTGCTTGGAGTTTCTTTTCTGTCTTGTTTGGGGGTTTTCTTACTTTGTTTTGTTTTTAGATGCAGCTTTCCTCTTCACTTCTGGAAAACACGTCTTTGTAAGCTGCTGCTGTTCTCTGTGTGTCTTGCTTGCTGTCAAAACACAAATCAATGTGATACCTGCTAACACTGAGGCAGTGCCTCTGCCCTGGAGCAGTGCAGTGGGTCCTTGGCAGGCTTCTGAGTGGTGAATAGTGCAGAATATGTGCAGTCAGATTTGGTCAGTGTCATGGCCACATCATTTGTATTAGCTTTGATTTCCTGTTAAGACTTTGTGATCTCATTGGTCTTCTTTCAGGTATTTTTTGCATTGGTCTGAAAGTTTTGAAAGGTGTCTTTTCACTCAAATTTGGTTCGGTTGCCTTTAATTTGTACATTAATTGGAGGCTCAAACAAAACACTTGCTGAATAGCTCAGCTAAATCACAGGGCTCATAAATCAGTCACATCTGTGAAAATATTTCAAGGAATTGTATCCACATCAATGTGAGTAGAAACTACCCCATCATAAGTAGTTGGTCAACTGGGAAAATTTACAATTCTTTCCTGCAAATGTTTAGGTATCTGCAAAATAAATTAACACAAGTTTTAAATAAAGCAAATACTCATTAGTTCCTCCTCAGGATTCCTGAAAAATATTTGGATAAATGAAACAAAGACAAAAATTTCTCCTGAATGTGACAGTTTTTTGCACAGTACTTTGGTTTGCCATCATTTTTAGAGGGAAAAAATATTTCTGGCCTTTATTCAGTGCTTCTTGCTTAACATTCCAGATAAAATTCTCAGAATGTCATATAATCAATTACATATGCTTACATTTTAGGATAGTATTAGTTGAATGTATTAGTTGTAATCCAAATAGAACAAAGGAGAAAAAGGGGAAAAAAGAAAGTTAATGATAGTGAATTTCATTTGTGTTTGTGATATTATCATCCGAAGGAATATGGAAGAATTTATGTTCTTGGGGTTTAAGGCTTTTTTTAATCTGGACCTTGCTCTTGGTATCCAAAGTGACAAACAATAAGAAATAATTATTATGGAACCGTGAAAATGAACTAATGCTTATAGCTATCTGGTACTGATGTGTTAAAAATCCATTATAATAGAAGGGAATTTTTTCTTTTACAGTTCTTGCTGTAGGCAAACTTTTAGTGAAGAATAAATTTACTTGTTATGCTAAGCCAAATTCCTACACTATATATATATATGGAATTTTAATTACAAATATATTTCTGGTGCCTCATTCCAAAATGCTTATAATTGCTGGGTTGATTTTAAATAGATTTTTCATTGACAGGGTGTGACATGTTTAATCTAATGGAGGGAAATTGCTTTGTGCAGATTCAAATGACTATTCAATTAGTCACTGGTAATGTTTACAAGCCATCATAGCTGGAAATCATGGGTACATTGTCTGTTTTATTAAATATGCAGTAGGGCAAATGAAACCCAATCCAAATACATACACTTCATCATCTTTCAAATAAATTGGTATCAAATTATCTTTTATGTAGTATTTTTAGGGTGGCCAGGAAATTAAAAAAAATCATTCTGCATTTGTAATACTGCCCCCATAGTAGTGCTTTTGCTGGCTTTTCATGCTTGTTTCAGACACCAGAGGGAGCAAAAGTTTCCAGCAAACTAATTTTTTTTCTGTCCCTGGGAATCACTGAAAGAGACACAAATCATGCTGGTGAATGCAGTAGTAAAACACGCAAATAGGTGCTGGTTTTTACTGTTTAAACAGATAGGAACGGATCTGATTCCACCTTTCCCAAGCTTAAAGTTAATAAAGTTGACAGTGTTGATTCTGGGGTTGTGGACTGATTAATTTATACAAGGAATAGAACTTTTCCAAGCAAAACATGCACTCACACTGACAAATTTAAGCAAAACTATTTTTTTAAATTGTAAAATAATAAATGTTTGGGTAATAAGCATACTGGAAATGTACCAGTTTTTTTAATTGAATAATACTTGCAAGGCATTCAATGGCAGAGAAGATTCCAAAGTAGAGAATTTGATCTGTTTGGTTGTGATAAGTTACTACAAACATTCCTGCTTAAAGAAGTTTTGATTTGGTCCTTCCATTTCAAAACAAAAATATAAGAAAGAATAATTTTTTTAAATTAATGCAATTTTCTTTCCATCTTCTGTTTTATAGTTATACAGCT
Organism: Taeniopygia guttata; assembly: GCF_048771995.1. NCBI lineage: Eukaryota > Metazoa > Chordata > Aves > Passeriformes > Estrildidae > Taeniopygia > Taeniopygia guttata. The sequence continues at coordinate 94,069,026 of NC_133024.1, read as the reverse complement.
CAAACATCTAAAGTGCCAAATGATTTTTGCCTCCTTCTATTTCACTGAGATAAAAATGTCAAAGCATCTTTCAAGTTTTTTCTATAACTTTGTTGGAATTAACAATATCTAAACTGTATTATGTCATACAAATTACACAAATGCTGGAGGGCTTCCCCTCCAAAATATCTTGCTTTCAGATTCATAAATTATCTGATTCAAACAGACTGTTGTTTTTATGGTGTTAAGGATTTGAGGTGCTTTCTCATCTACCTAAACCATAGACCTTGTTCTGCCTTCAGGGATTAGATGCAAGAGGCTGAGTTGCAATTGATGTCTAGGGTGGGTCCTTGGGAGTTGGATTAAATCAGATTTTTACTGTGATAATGCATAAAACCATCCCTATGGATTAACTGCTATGCCTTGTCACTAACAATTGCCTGAAAGTATAGCTAAGTCAAAGAAAGTGACACAGACATTGCACAAAAGGAGCAGCTCTGTACTACAATCTCTCAGTGGGAATACTTCATTGAAAACAAATTGAAAAAATAACTGAAGACAAATAAATGCACTATGTGAATTTAAAGAGTGGGATAAGTTTCTAAAAGTCATACTGTACACTATATTCTTACTTTTGTTCTCCCAGGGTTATCTATAATATCCATAATTCAGTGTTATTCCCAGAAGTAAACTGTAGTAGAGGGATTAAATAGGTAAATTTTTCTTTTTAGCATTTTCACAATGAACTGCTGAGAGATGTTCAAGCTTTATTTCTTCTCTATCCAATTTCCCTTCTAACCGCTTCTTCTTACCTGCTTTGGCCACTATCATTTTATAAATGAATCCCTTTGCTCACTGTACAAAGTAATACTATAGTATTATAGTAAGTGCAAATTCAGTTTCCATTTCCAAAAATGGTGTTATTTGGATATTCTTCTTTATCCAGGGCATGCCTTGGACTCTATGATCTTTAAGGTCTCTTACAACCTAGTCATTCTGTGAAATCTATTTTTTTATCAACGTCACAAGAAGCAGCAGTAGGTGAGAAAACAGCAGCTACAATTTTAAATAATTTTAGGAAGGGTAGCTATGTATATATTAGATATGCAATGGATGTGAAAGTATCAGGCAAAGAGACAAAGCCTGATTCTCTTTCATGTGTTAGTTCTCTACTGGACTCCTTCAGTGCATTGCTCAACTATGCTTGCTAAGCTGCATTTGGCCTATAGTACATGGGGATCTTAATGCACCCTGCTGTAGTAAGTTGGGGTTTGCTTTAATTTACTTGTTGTTGTTTACTGTTGTTTTCATTTTTCATTTTTAGCTGAACATTTCTTCCTCGAATTTTAGTTGTCATCATGAAATGTTCTCCCCACATCCCATGTATAAATATGCCCAGAAAGTGTTCCAGATATTGCAAGAGTCAAAGGGAAGGATGATGTTCAGATACTGACTTTTGAGGGTTTTCTTAAGTGTCTGTTCTTTAAATGCAATGTACAGTTTTGTATAAAAGTACCTGAGCATCTAGGAAGGCCATGAAAGATTTCCATCATGTAACATTTATCTCGCTTTAGTTCAAGCAGAAATTTTCAGGTTTCATCACCATTGAAAGTGCAGCCTGTAATGATTAAGTTAATTTTCTACTTTTCTTAAATAAATGAAGAATTTATAAGTAATTTGTAAGTTATTATAAGTTTAGAAAGTATCAGTATCCATCACATTTTTTAAAATATTATGGAATTAATAGTTTATTTCATTTTTGAGTGCTACTTCTGGATTTGTTGCTTCATAATACTGTATCAAACTTCTAAAAGCAGGCTACTTTACAATGCTTGTTTTGCATATCTAATACAGTAAATCAAAATGGCTTAGAGTTGGGATTATTAACTTGATTCTTTCAAATTCTAATATATAGCTTTTGGGTTTGATTTTCTATATTAATATTCTTTTTCTTCTTGTGATCTTTTTCTTATTTTGTCTCAACACAAATTATAAGATAGACACTGTTAGTTCCTAAAACCAGTTATAAAACAGTTATTTCTGCATTAAAGGCAGACCTGGTTAAGGCATTTTTTCCTTCATGATGTACTAAGCAAAAGGGTTATTTTAGCACAGGTAACTTAATTTTTTTGAGTGACTTTTCTGTTTTGTGTTTCTTTTGCAAGCCTAAATTGGAACTACAAACACCTACCACTTTACGTACCAATTTCTCCATTTCTTGTACAGATTTATTACAAGACTTGTTGTTTAATACAGAAGAGATGTGAAGTAAAATTGCCTTTTTGTTTTGTTTTGTTTTGTTTTGTTTTGTTTTTTAATGTATTACCAAAACCACTGTATTACTTATATACACTGGCGCTGAGGCATTCTGAGGTCTAATGGTGAGAGACATGAGATCGATCATTAGTTGCCTTTGTGCCTTGGTTTTCCATTTAGAAAATGAGTACCACTTTTTTTTTTCTCTGATTACAATTAGAAACAACTTCAAGAAGGAAATGCCTCTGGGTGACAAAAAGCTCAAGTTACTTCCCATGTACTTATAACCTAAAAGACTGTATTCCTTTTTTCTGTGTGTGCATAGCTTTTTTTAGGATCTGTCTTACTCCCCTTGGTGATCCATTTACTGGCAGAACTTTGCATGTCATTGCATTGTATTTTAACCTCCAAGCAAAACTGTGAAAAGTCTAAAGGGCAATAGATTTGGGAGCCATTGTACCACAATGAATTTAAGTAACTGGGTAAAGAGATTTAAAACTAATGCATCTAGAAATTGATGTGGGTCATGTACTGATAGAAGATTGAAGCCTTGCTATCAAAGTTTGCATTTAATTCTTTACTCTCAATATTCACAGAGTAGTTAGAAATCAGACAGCAGATAGAATTTTTCCAAGAGTTAAAAGGAAAGGGAAATAAGGAAATAAGACTTGTGACAGAAGAAGATCCCAAGGCATTGAAATACTGAAAGATGGGGGAAACTTTGTGACTGGTTAAGGCATATAAACTCTCAGTGTAATCTGTTTAAACTCAGAAGAGATCAGCAACATTTCTGGGGAATGAAAAAAGGTTGTTACTAATACATAATGCAGAGTTAATAGGTTTCTCATAAAGTTTACTGAAAGCAAGAACTCAAGTGGATTTTAGAAGAAAGTATGTTCTTTGCAGATGCAACAAATGGTTTGGAATGTTTCTGTGTGTCCTTTTATTTTCTTCATTATCTCTCAACTAATAAAGAAATTACTTTTGAGTACAATATTAAGTGTTTGCTCTAATAAATCTGCCAGATGGCAATGATCTAGCTGGCATAACCCTTATAAACCATTCTGAAATGAAAATGTTATATGACCTATAAGCCCCCTCCTGAGAAGAGACCTAATGGGATATGTACTTTTACACTGGGTCCAGAACTCTGGGACCACCAGATGCATTCTTTATGCACAGACCTTGTTTAGTGCCATTTTCAATCATCTAAGATCCTAACCCATATTGAGTTTTTGTACTTTCTTGTGGCTGCTAAACTATGCTTGAGGGAGCAATCAACTACCTTTGTTTTCAGTTTAATTCTTCAAAGACGTTGTATTTTGCATGCAGCACACTTACTTTCCATTGAACTAGAATACTTTGGGTTTGTACATAATCCGGGAGGTGGTTATTAAAAATATCCCACCTTTCTCCAGTTCCCATTACCTTAATAAAACATTTGGCTGTGTATTCCATAGCTTTATTGCTCTGATCAGTTAGCTGTAACCTTGTCTGTAACCTTGACATGATTCACAGTTTAAATGGTTCCATGGAGTACATGTCCCCTTGCTACTGGCAAGTGCATTTCTTCATCTTGCCCACAACTTAGAAGGATTGAAAAAATTTCAAACAGAATTGAGACATTGCAGTATAAGAGATAGTTCCATGAATTGACTATGCACTTTCTGAGTCTATTATAAATGCCCTGGCTTTTAACCTAGGTGTGAAAAACATTAATGGAGGATGCTTTTTAGATAATGGATTTTATCCAAGTTAGTACTGAGTCTTAAGGCACCCACACTAGGAACAGCCAGTTTATCTAACATGGTGTAATGGTAATGATTCACACCCTGAGAATTTAACCATGTGTCAGCTTTAGTAATCAAGATGACATAGGAATATGTAATTGGTAATTTTATGCTAGCCGTATCCGTAGACAATGAAACAGAATACAGGTGAAACAGAATAAACCAGCCAGGGCTAGTACCCCTTTATGTTCATGACCATAAAAAGACATAGTGGTCATGTTGATCACCCCCATGTGAAATATTTATATGCAAATTAGAAGAATTTCTGGGATTATTTTCACTCAATAATATGATTTTAGTAATTTGGAAATTACTACCTGTGATTTGCTATGTTCTTCATGGAAATTTTAGTCTTGCATTTATTAACACTTCTTTTTTAGCGACACAAAGCATGACATATTCTTGCAGGCTTAATGCCACTCAAATATAGCCTATGATAATTCCTGAAGTTTGTAAACAGATAGATTTAAAAGACTTACATATTGTTTTCCAAAAAAAATATGTTGGCTTGCCTGTAGCCCAGGAATTATATACACCCTTGGGGATTTTTCATGAACAGCTAAAATGCACTAACCTCTTTGCCTGATAATTGCTTTGAAAATTACATTCATATTTGGTTGACATTTCCTGCAAAATTGCCTGTATACACTGATAATTTGCATTTCACTTCAGTAGTCCCTACTGCACAATAGGGTAGCATAGATAAGCTCTCAGGTAAGAGAGATAAGGACAAACTCTACATTTTTGCTGAACAGCTACATTTCTTAGATAAAGCCACTGACTAAAAAAATGAGTAGAGAAAAATAAAATGCTCCTTTATTCTCTTACAAGGCTGTCAGTGCTTCAGCTTGGAGGAAAGTATTTTAAGGAAGCTGGTAGACTTCACAAGTCTCCACCTAAAGGAAAGCTTCTGTTGAGCGCAGCAGCCCTCATGGGAGGAGTTGTAAGCTCTATTAGATATATAAGCATTTTATTTGTTTTCTTAAGGCCAGCAGACAGTAAGTGGGGTCCTGCGCAGTCTGCTGTCAGAACATCCAGTAAAGGAATATCTGATGGCAGCCAAGTCACACAGTGTGTCCAAGTTAAATACTTGGGCTTAATGATGGAGAAAGCTGCTTCGGGGAGCAATCCAAAGCTCTAGCAGTGTGGGAAAATGCTAACAGTTAGCAAATGGTTGCAACAATACATTTCTCTAGTTTGAACCTCACTGAGCAGGTCTGATTTGCTAGACAAGGTTGCCGAAGGAGGAATCAGCAGTGACAGCAAAAAAAGCAATTTTCACCATCACAGAGAAGCCTGGCCTGAATTCCTACCAGAACAAAGAGTACACAGGGAGCATCATTAATCCTCTCTGGTGAGACTGGACCGTGGAAAAGTAGATCTAAGCTGCTAAAGAAAGCCTACATTTCCCCAGAAATAACAGTACAGATACTAGAGGACAAGTGGATAAAACCGTTGTGATAGGATACAGACATTTCATTATGACCTTTCCTACTTTTTTTTTTTCCTCCTAAGTAGCACAGCATCTTCACTATATTTTAGCTATGCTCCCTTTACTATATCTATCTACTTTTTTTTTTCTGCAAATAAGGTACTTTTCTGAATCAACACTTAGCTTTTTATTTTCCCCTTTTTGGACTTTTATTCACAGGTCTGAGTAGGCATATTTGGTAGTTTTTATTTTATCTTTTAATGTAGGCTAAAAGCAGTGCTTTGTTTAGCCATAAGTATATTCATTTTATCTAGAAAAGTAATAATCTATGCTATGATGAGACTGAGATACTTTCTTAGGGTTTTATGTGCACCGTGATTAGTTTTGAATCAAGCAGTATGATAAGACAACATTGCCTTGTAAAGAATTTTGTCATACTTAGAAAAATGTAAATAAACTGCAATCAGTAAAAATATGTTTTTGTTTTAGGTCAAATTTATTTGTTTCATGAACAGTTGAAATGGGCTTTTGCATAAGGAAACACTCAATATCTACTATATCCTGAGTGTATAAACACACCCACATGCCGACACACACATGCACGCATACATATATTTGTATATACATACACACATATATACATATGAATAAATAATACCTCTTTGTCAAATTTCTTCTTATCTAGTGCATTCCTTAGTAACCTGAGATTAAAATTTTTAAAGGCAGTTGCAACTTGATCCATTATTAGAGCAGAACTTCTATCTGAGAGAATATCATAACTCCTTTGATTCATGAAATCTAAGTAGTTCACAGAATCAGAGGATGTTTGAGATTGGAAAGGATCTCTGAAAATCTTCTAGTCTAACTCTGCTGCTAAAGCAGGCTCACCTAGAGCAGGTTGCACAGGACTATGTCCAGGTGGGTTTTGAGTATCTCCAGAGAAAGAGACACCACTGGGAGTCCTGTTCCAGTGCTCTGTCACCCTCACACTAATAGATTCAAGGGAGTCTATGTCCATTTGCATTCAAATGTATAAATTTTGCAGTTATTAATGACCATTTATGGCCAAGGTGGTTAGAAACTTCTTGTGTTCTGCAGTTTTAAGCATCTTGCATATTCTCTCATGGATTTTTCATTCTCATTCTGTTCCTGTTGTGGTATTCTGCAGGATATACCACAGTAGTTTGCCTTCACTGATATATCATATGAACTTTATTATAGAAACTTTAGTAACTCCTGGAGTTTTTAGAAGCTTTGTCTTACATATTTGCTATTGGACATTATTTTCCTCAATTAATTGGTTTCTTTTCCAGAATTTCTGATTGAACCATTTGAAAATAATATTGCTGGATTTTCTTGAACACAGTGGATGCCTGTCTATCTGTTGCACATCAGTAGCCACCCAGTCATCCTTTTCTGTACTAACGATCCAGAATTAATGTTAGTTTTTGAAAAAAAAAAAAAAAAAGACTTATCAAGGTTTTTGATTATCCCTTTTGGTTGCCTACTTACCTGTTGCCCAATTACAGCACTGCATTTACTGGAGTATTCAGTATCAGCTTGTGCCCTTGAGATTCCACTGGGCTGCTAAAGAGCACTTATGCCTTTGTAAAATAGGTATCTTGGTTAACATTAATAATCTTAGTAATTATTTGTTTATTTCTTTCTTTTACCTCCATTTCTTCAAACACAGGCATGTAAGTAACTGTAAATAACTACTGTGAAGTAAACTGCAAGTGTCGTTTCACTACTGCGAATTTCTTTGCTATAAGAAAGAAACTCCACTCCTTGATCTGACTCAGTAAAATCAAACTTATGTTCTTTTGCTGTAGGTAAATATCCATCCTTTAGATAAATAGATTATTTCTGTCTTTAGAGTTGTCAGCTCAGCATATTTGTGAACAATAAATAGGTTTAAACTTCTAAATTAGCAGACTAAAATACTCAAAACCTGCAGCTCAGCATTCAAGTTGCATGACAGTTTTAGCCATTCTTTATGAATGCTTTTCTAGAACTATTTTATTCATGTATTTTTTAAAGAGCTCTTCATTATATATATATATATACACACTCCTCCCCTCAATTATTTTCTGTTTAAACTACACAGCATATAACGTTGATAATGATCTATTTTGTTGACAACCGTATGTCTAAATTTAGCTTCAGAATTAGCAGGATAAACTTCAGTAGAAAGTCCTTGTATTAAGAATTTATATTGCCAATAATTAGTGTACTGCAATAATTAGTAAATTAGTAGCCATGTGATTTGGCAGATTTATGTTCCAGTTTTACATACTTGGAATCTACTGCATTTTTAAGCATATTTTTTCTTTTTCTATTGAACAAGAGCAGTGCATCTAAAAAAGAGGAAGTCAGACTCTGTGGATAGTATAATTTCTTTACTGCCAACAGCTGTTATGTGGACCACAAAGGCTAAATTCTGTGTGCAAAACATTATTGCCATTGTGTATAAAATGAAAAACACAGAAGAAAATAATAAAAAGGTTTTCATAATACAAGTTAGAACTTTCAAATTAGTTCCGTGGAATCACCATATCTTAATTTGTATATATTAACAGATGTAACTAATGAGAACAGACAAATGTGTTTTCTTTGTTTTCTCTGGCCCCTACACTGGATCTCTCAGATACTTAATAATATGAGAGCTCTTGCGTAAATATGAATTATTTGAGTACCAAAAACCAAAACACCTTGTTTCTTAGACATTTATATATTTGGACTCCTACTCAATCTCTCTGACTCCTTGCCTTTCACAGTGTTCCCAGATCTTTCCATGTCCTGCATGGCAATTCAAGGCAGCAAGGGATGGTTTAATTTTGGGTAGTCTTGACTTAAACACCAGCTGTGTTAGACTGGTTAATACGGTCATGCTGATACGGCTGCTAATTGTTGCAGTGGAGAATGTAGAGTTCCTTAGTCAATACTTGCTTTCCTCAGAGGGACTATTAGTTACTTGCTGAAAGAGGTGTTATTTGTAAAGAATAACATATGTAATCTAGTATTAAAGAGCACCAGGAAACTGTCAATTATGCATGTAACACAAGGTAGTATTGATTACCACTAATAAGTGAGAGCGGCAGAACTCTCGTGGACTAAATTTACTCTCTATCTGTGATTTAAGAACAAAACAATCACATGAATAACAACATTAATATACAGAATAGAGCTGAAAGGACTTTTATTTTCTCATGTATGACTTTAATTAAAGCAACAAAGTAAAAGCTTTTGCATAGAAAATAATTTCAATGGTGAAATTACAGTAAGAAAATACTTCTTGACTTCCTGTATGAAATACTTACTGTGATCTAAGGATAAATTCTTACTAAAAATTGAACTTTGCTTACTATTACCTTTTTTGGTAAAAGATATAGTACACCTAGTGTTTTATTATTATGTTGGTTATGACCCAACTGAACACAACAGTAATTCCAATGATGCAATTATTGGAATTTTTTGAAATTTTTTTCAGGATTTTTTTCAAAAGAGAGATTATTTTTTTAGCGAGCATCCAGTATGAAAACAAACCAGCAATCAAACAAGCCATTGCAGGGATACCTGCTTTCTTCAAGGCTTAGTATGGTAACTTTGTATAAATATTCAACTCTAATATGACAGGTATTTCCACAGAATTGAATGCTAGTCAAAGCTGGATGAAGCAGATTTGTAAGAGCCTGTAATGAATGTGTGTCCATGCATGTGTGGCATGTGTGCCCTTCTGTTTAATTGTATCCAACCAGCAGTACAATTTGACTTTTTTGTTGTTATCCAAGAATATATATCCGAAAGTGTCAGCATTAGAAATGACAGCCCACACGATGCCGGCGCATGGCATCCCTCCTAGATAGAGCTGGCTGCGGTGGAGAGCCTCAGGGCAGCAGAGGTGGGTGTAGCTCAGAGCAGGAGCCAGGGATGTGCACCCCACCTGTGAGCCTTTCCCCACGGAGCTCCCTGCAGGAACATTCCACAGGAACTGCTCCGTGCCAGTGCTGTGGGAGGGCATAATTAAAGCAAGAGATGGTGAGGCCACTGTGGCTGTCACTGAGGAATAGTAAAAGAGCATGGCATTTGGGACTTCAGTGATCTGAACCTATCTGAAAGTAATACAGACAGATAAATAGCAAATAATGCAGATAAATAATGTTTACGCTGAGCAAAAAGAATGGAACAGTACAGATGAGAAGGATTCAAGTACTGTGGCTTATACTTCAATGGTTAATTTTCAGTAATTTTCATCTACTTTAGCTGAATTTTCTAAAACAAACTGTGTAGGTATATTTTTGTGTGTATTTTACATTTTTGCATATATTTTATGTTCCATATATATTTGTGTATGTATAAATATATATATACTTATCTTTGAAGATATTTCAAGTAAATGGCTATTTAAAATAGAGTTTATCAATTTGTATTGATAATAGAATTGGAATTCTAAGTTATAGTGCCAATTTAGGCTTATGAATTACACTTCTGTAGGAATCAATTTTTGTAACAATGAAGCTTGCTTTTACAAGCCAAAGAGAACAATAATCTTCTTTATTTTTTTTCTTGTCCATAATAATTGGAAAAAAAGAATAATAAAATAATATTTCATTCAATAATGAAATAAGTCAAATACTAGCTTAATTTTTTGTACATAATAATAACTGACAGTGTTGGAGATTCATTAGAAACAGATAATTTGGTGTACAGATACTCATTTAAACTAATGCTACCTTTAACCTCAGTTGTACCTGACAAAGACAGCATGCATTGATTCATTAAATTGTGAAAACATTATTAAATTTCTAATAACAATATAAGAATAATTCTAATAATAATTACATAATAATGTAATACTACTACTATTTCTACTACTAATATAATAATAAAAAAAAATTTTATCCTCAAGTAACCCATTTGACAGTACCAAATTACTAGTAAATCTTCAAAACAGACACAATTAAAACAAAATTATCTGTTTATTTGGTAGAGAATTTAACTTCCTTCAATTTTTTAAAGAGGCTTCATCTAGACTAGAACATATTGTTGTCATTTATCAGACCTAATTAGATTAAGAAAGAAGAATGTGATAGATTTTTTCTGCTTCCTGTCATCAAAAAGCCTTTCTAGTTCTAGCCTAGGGATATCTGGATGCTGCTACTTCATACAATGCAGACAACCTCTTAGGGACTCATGGAAGCTGTTTCTTTTTTTCCCATATTTGAAACTTCTGTGTTCTTCTGAAAGCTAATTTGCGTTTTAGTATTATAGGGGTTTTTTTCCATTCTCTGTCTAGTCATTGCTTTACCCCTTGTAAATGTAATGTATAGGTTTCTTTGTTTTTCTTTTAAGTAATAAACTGGACAGTGGAAATAGCAGAAACTCTGTTTACAAGAGAATTATAGATACACATATTGAAATTAAACTACTTAGTGAGGGCTCATAAGTCCTTCCTGGCACTTATGGCACTAGTGCCCATTGAGGCGCTTTTTTTTTGTTGTTGTTGTTGTTGGGTTTTTTGGGGTTTTTTTTTTTTGTTTTTTGTTTTTTAAGGTTTAGAAAGTCAGGAGTTTTGTGTATATTACTCAGGCTAATTTCTCTGCTCCATAATTGTCTGTTATATTTCTAGTATTGCAGAATAAATATTTAGCTCTGTGAGTAATTACATTGATTTCAGGGTATTCCTAATAATTTATTATGTAGTATACAGGAAAAGAGCAGAAATCTCGCTTTGAATTCAATAAGGGTTTAAACCATCTTCACAACAAATGAGACATGGATGTGTGCAAAGAAACCCTATGAAATGGTTAAGGATTGTGCAACCTGATTCCTGGAGTCGGAGCTACCTCTAGTAGTCACTTTTCGTAAAATAATTTTTTACAGGTTTCCAGTTCATTTGTATGTGCTCATGCATGGCTTTATGCACTCATGCATGGTTTCCTGACTTTTGTTGCTCTTCTGACCCTTTCTGATGCCTTTGAACATAAGAACATGAACATTCCATATAAAACTGTGGAAATATTCCTCTACGACCACTTATCTGAAGCTTGCTCAAATGATTGCCTTTCTTTTTCCCCTAGTGTTTTCAACATGTTATTGGTTTCCTGTCCAATTCCTGCCTTCCAGGCAATACAACTACTTTATATAATATCAGATGTAGCCAGATTATTCAATCATGTGTGCTATGTAGAGAATTTGGTTAAGTTGCCCAGGATTTTCAAAAGCAAACTTGACAGCAACTTTTGGCCCTATAGCCATCACACATTTTCCAGAATGAATTCTAAAAGGAACAGGATAGAAACTGGGGAATTTTAATGTGGTCCAAGGCAACTAGGGAAAAAAGGGATGTAGTAAAAAAGAACATTTATCTTCTTTGTACCTAATGAGACCTAATAACTTAGGTCTTATGGAAGGTTTAATGGAAACATAGTTGTTTTTGTTTTTTTTAAATTTCCTGAACTGTTAATTAAGCTCTTCTTAATCTAGCATGCTGTCTGTTTTCTTCATATTCTCTTCCAGTCATGTATGACAACTTTAGAAAGCGATTTTAATGCTGGAACTTTTAAATGCTTCTTCTTATTTATTTATTTTTTATTATTTATTTAAAGGCTTGACATTGATTTTTGGGATCAAGTTTTGCTGTTAAAGAAACTTCTTCAGAATTCAGTCACTAGCATATTACTTCTGTATATTTATAGGTATCCCACTTATTTGAATGGATTATCAGAAGCCATGAGTTACCACATGTTACTTTCTTCATGTAAAAATTCAGTATTTTTCTTTCAAATTTCAGGTGGACTTGAGATAATAGTTCTCCATTAAACTCATGCTTTCCTTCGTATCATTTCCAGGTTTACATTTGCAGCATGTGTTTAAGCACTGAAACAAGCAGAACCTGTATATATGCTTGTGGTCTGTCATTCTAGCAGTGTTTTTAGAACACATATGACTGTTACCCTAAAAGGAATTATGACAAAGCTCACATTATATTTCATCATATTGAGAATAAAGCAAGGATTAAATAACCTGTTTCCCTCTCGGCTACCTGTTGGCCCTTTTAGAACTTCTAGGATCCACAAGCACACATTTATGTGCACGTACAATCGAATCCATTCCAGAAAAGAGCAGATACTAAATATAATGAAGGTTGAGAAGGCAAGTTGTTAATGTGCTAATTTTTTCCTTTTCTTGTTCATTTTCCCTAAGCTGCCAGAGGCCTACATTTTCTCCAATACTGCCTTGTTTCAGCAAATGGATCAACAAAATAGTCAGCATCTCACTCCATTTACACAAAATAATAATGGTATTTTGTGTAGAAACAAGACATATTGTTTCATAAAGCTATTGAATGTAATCTCTAACTGTGTTGAAGTCAGTGGTTGCTTTTGCTGCTTATATGAAGATGCATTTCTACAAGGGCAATAAACAATACGATTTTTATGTTTTAAATAGGGGTTAGGACTTCAGTATAACAGCAGTGAAAATAATGACAAAGCAATGATTTAATATAAGTCATGGTGTAAAGCATATATCTAGAGTATTCAAAACAGCAAATCATGTTACACAAAAAATATGTAATGGGCTCAAAACTACACGAGACTGGAACTTTTAAAGGCATTATTAGATTCTACATGGACCTCAACAATTTAAGTACTTCAGTTTCAATTAAAATAGACTTTGAGGTTAGTTTGCAAATACATGAATGTGACTATAAACAAGTATATGTAAAGCTGAGTATCAGTAAAAAAAAAGCCCAAATCACATACTTATCTACTTACAAATTATTTTTTTTATACCCGGGTGCATCATTTTGCCAAAGATTTCTCTCGTGTGTGACAAAACTGCTGAAGTTTTCATTCTCCTGAAACACTTCACTTATTCCTTAATAGCAGAAGCCTGATTATTTTAACTTAGCTTTTCATGTTGTGAATCCTTGCTCCTTGGGTGCAGGAAGAACATAGTGCTTGTCACTAAGGTGGTAGAAAATTACAGAATAAATTATCTTACTGATTATAAGGAAATGTAGATGTCTTATTTAGCATAAGCTTTAGAGCGAGTTCATCCATAAACCTAAACTCTTCCCTTAAAGGCTTTACATAATCTGCAAAGGAAGCTTTTCAGTTTACTTAATGTTTATGGGATTTTGAGCTGATTCAGAGTTGCTTAGGAACATTCTTGCTTTAAAAAAAATGAGCCTTTGCTGGATTCAGTGATATGAATATTTATTTATGGCTAGATTGTGCCTTAGGCAAAACCTGGAGTGAAAGATGATTCATAATTAGCATTGTCCCAGAAGGAGGCCTGGAAGATATAGTGCCTTAGGAACAACCTTCAAGCTCAGTCTCCTTTTTCTTCACTTCCTGCTTCAGGGATTCAGTTATTTTAACAAAGCAGCATTAAAAATTGAATGCTGCTCAAACACAGCATCTAAAGATTATATTCTCCATGTAAACCTTCCTAGATTATTACAATCACTCTGCCTATACCTCTGTATTGGTTTTGTTTTTGTTTTCCTTTAGAATAGGTCATTTAAGATTGTAATGCTTTACTCTTGTTCCACTTGCAGTAGAACTGCCTCTAGTTTGGTCTGATTTCAGAGAGGCCATATGTCTGATACATGTATAGTATTGGGATCAAGATTCCATTCCAGAAAAGTCTTTCTCTTCTGTCATTTATAGTTAATCACTTTGACTGTGTTGTGTTCTGATTCCAAGCACTTCATTAGTATTATTTTACTATAGGGAAATTTAATTTGTCTTTAAAGGTGAAGGACTAGGTAGAATATGAAAATAAGTGAGATTAAATGCTTCTTTTGCAATTTGGAGTTAATATTTTTGAGAAACAGTTGTATTGAGTGCCTTCATTGGCATCTGCTGCTTTATCAATTGTGGTTCTTGCTTCCTCATGGCATAATACCACTCTGCTTTCTAACTTCACTCTTAGAGATTGAATTAGTGTTTATCTCTCCCCAGTAAATTCTTAATCCTTCCTTCTCTGCCAGTCACTTCTCACCTGCTTAAGTATTTCAGAGGAGCAGATGAATCCTCTTCTTGCTGCAGCCATGCCAGCAAAGAAAGTCGCTGCTTGCCACCCTCCAGTACAGCAATTTCTGCCTCTGCCTGTGAAGCTAGTCAAATGATTGTCTCCTAACCTATTTCAGTCAGAGTGTTTTAGCTTTATCTCTTTAGTTTAAAGAGTCATTCTTTGTTAACTTGACACATTTTTGTCTGAGATGAGCTCTGAAGAAATCACATGTGCAGTTGAATTATCTCCTAGCAAGAAGACAGTTATAAGCAGATGACAGAAAGGGTGGGATTAGTCAAGGGATGGTAAATGTTTTCATGACTATAACTACCAATGGAAAAGAATGCATCTTCACATCTAAATTGAAGACCAACCTTAAAAATTATTCCATTTACATTCAGTTCTTTGACAGAAATTGGTGTTATCTGTTTTTGTGTACGTGTGTGTGTGAGCAAGCTGTGTGTGCAAGATGGAGAGCAGAGTGGAAAATCACCAGGAATTTGTATATACCTATTGCAAAGATAGACAGGATGGCAAAAACATTAATCGAACATAAAAACAACAGTGAAAATGCAGTTTCCAGTAGACATAAGTTGACATAATTTATGCTCAAATCTTACAGGAGAAAAAGCAGAAGTGTAGTATATGACATCATACTCTCCTTGCCAGTTTTTTTTGCATCCTACGCTCATGGCTGTTTCTCCATCTAAACACAAATATTAAGGAGTTTAGGATTAATAAAAAGTTAGTAGTTTTCTGAGTAAGCTGTAAGTATGCTGATTATCTTTCCTATGTATAAGCATTTAGAAAAAAGAGTGCTTTCCAGGGCATAGTGTAAAAAAACAAGCAGGAAATAAAAAAATTACTGTGGCCTATGACAAAGAAATTCTTCAACCATGCATTTAAATATCTATCATATTTTCAAAATGACAATACTAGTAAAAATTTCCCATACCTATATTCTGATGCTTCTGCTCAAGCTTTAGGGACTAGCATTAAGGCTGGACTAAGAATAAAGAGAGGAAAGAATAAGATGAGACAAAGATTAGACTTGTTTTGCTTTTGTCTTAAATAACTAGGCAAATTATTATGGTTGCTATGTAATATTTGGCTCTAATCACAGTTGCTTCTGCTGTTCCAGCTATTTGAATATTCTGCTGGGCACCAGCTCCACCATCAACCACAGTTTAGCTGCTGCATGTGCATTGGAGACACTGGCAATGACACTGTTCTGATACCTTCAGCAGCCTGGTTCTGCATAGAAATTGTTGCTAAAACCTAAGCTGAAGCCTGGTGTAGGGTAGTACAAGAGCACAGCATTCATACAATGTAGGAAAAGCTTACCTTTAAGTCTTACCTTAAAGTTCAACATTCCATAAAAAAAAACAAAAAAAGGGCGCCCCTTCACCACCACAAAAGCACAACCCTCGACTGCATACTTGGATGTATTTTATATTTACAGAAGAAATATGCTTATAGTGAGAGTGATCCATCTGGTATTTCTCCCCTGTTACTTGCTCCTAAGTTTACTATATAATATATTCATGTGGGTGGCTTTTCATATCATCATCAGACCAAGCCTTCCTGCATGTTTTACACATTTGTCTTTCTTATATTTAGGATGCTTTTTAGTTCTGTTTTCCTTCCTGCATTTTCTTAAGCCGAGAATGTTTCTATTCATGACCAACCATAAATACCACAGAAATACAATGATTTTGATTAACTGAAGCAAACCTCTCTTGGCCACGGTGATCATGTGGACAGGCTGAAAAAGTGCTGACTGAATGCGATGTGTGCATTGCATTGCGACGGGTTACATCACTAGTCCTAACATGATGTAACCCAACGCAGCATGATGTAAGCGTCGTGATACATTGGAGATTTAAAGAAACATCAGCATTCTCTTTCCCTCTGCTCATTTTTAGGAATGTACTGTCATTCATGGTCTAGCAGTTAATAACCAATCCCTCTTGTGAGTCTATGAATTCTCATGTCTTACTTTATTCTTATTCTTATTCTTATTCTTATTCTTATTCTTATTCTTATTCTTATTCTTATTCTTATTCTTATTCTTATTCTTATTCTTATTCTTATTCTTATTTTTATTCTTATTCTTATTCTTATTCTTATTCTTATTCTTATTCTTATCCTTAGTTATAATAATATTTTCCCTTCTAATTACAAGCAATGCAGCCTCAATCCTTAAAAGAGATGTTTTTTTTTTTTTAATTCTTTGTGTATATATATAGGTACAGTTGCTCTCTGTCAGTTGTCATAGATTTCTGATGAAAATTTAGAAGAAAAGTAGTCAAGCTATGTTTAAAAATCTTTCACAGGTCTTAAGGGTAAAAATTATTTATTCCTATTTTAAAACTGTGTAGCCAAACCACAGGGTGAAACACATTTGAATTGTACTGCAGGTTGCATGTGGGAAGCTGTGCCAGGCTCATGGCTTTTTAGAAAAAATTATTTCTCTTAAAACTGGGTGCATTTTTTGCAGCATCACTGCAGCTCTGAATCAGTTCAGCCTGTCCTCTGTATGGATGTTAGGGTGATTTGTCTTGTGACAATGGCTTCCTATTCCCATTGCTGCTTTCAGGACAGACTTTTGTACATTCCTTTTATTAGCGTCCATTCTGAAACTAAGTTAGCAGGCATATGTACTGCAAATTTTAATTAACCTTAGAAACTGAAATGCAATTCTTTTATGCACTTGTGTACAAGTAATTGTGTGATTGGCTTTGATGCTTTGCGAAAGTCTATTTTAAGAAAAATATGAAGCATGTGTAATTTTCTAAGGGTGAAGAGAGGCCGTCATTTTATCCCCTAATAGAATATTCCTTTTATGACCATAAAGATGAAACTAGTGTGATCAAATAATATAGGAAACTTTAAAGGTTGAATAAAATCAACAAGAACAGAACCAACCCTTTTGGAAGCTTAATTCTGGTATTCTCTGACCCTTTTGTTAAAACTAGGGACGGTAACTAGTCCTTCTTTGATACTAATATCAACTTAGCATGTGCTTTTGATCCTTGTATGAATTTAGCATTTCACTGTTACCACATCTTAAATAATTATGTTGTTATAAAAGTAAATTTTCTCCACAGCACCATTAAAAACTGAGGTTGAAAGTGTTTTAGGACTGCACAAAATATTTTTATTGTGTTTCTTTTTTTCAAACTATCAGTCCTCTCATGCATCAGAGTAAGGAATCCTGATCGTGCAAGGGACTTCTTTATGAACTGAGCTTCTCTGTGATTTCTTGCCAGAGAGTGTGGTGATTGATCTATGCCATGAAACACACAATTTACCATCTCTGCCCCATAACTTTTATTGTGAACACAAATCAGTACTTCTTATCTCAGTTAAATGAGACATAACTGTGTGTTTTGCCTTTGAGTTGTTGGTGCCAGATATATGCTGTAGCATACTTAAATGCTAATAATAGTACCAAGTGCTAATAAATATTTGGCATTTTATTGTATTATGCCTTTGTCACTTTTTTAAAGCATTTATTGGTTTTGAGTTGTTAACAATTAATGGCTTTTAAATATATTCAATTCTTTAAAGGAATTCAACACTGTGTTTTCACAGAAAAATTGGCTTACTTCAAACATGAGTTCTATAAAGGAACAACTCAACAATCTTATAGTTCTTTTTCTCTGATCTCTGGATGTAATTGAGGGCTCTAACAGAATCTCTTCACATACAAAATAATTTTTGTCTTCCAGTAATATAGAGTACTGATGGAAGACTTTCTGCTATACTCTGTGTAAAAAAGAATCTGGATGTAAATATATAATTCCTGATAAAACCTGCTATGACTGGTTATTATACATTGATGGACAATATTTCTATATTTTCAGAATAATTTCATGCTGTGCTTTGATATTCTGGGTGGTGCATTTAGCATTTTTTTAAGGTTCTCATGGCTATGACTAGAGTAATGCCCAAGTATTTTTCTCTGGAAGTTATGGATAGTTTGGAATCTAACAATCCTGTATCTGGCTCCAGTTATTGCTTCCACTGTAGATGACTATTAGTTTTTAAACATACTACTTTAGAAGTATGTCCAGCTCTGTGTTGTTTACTTTTTATTCAGAAAGAAAAAAGGCGAAAGAAGTATACCTTGTATGCAACTCTCTCAAATTGTCTCATTGCTTATCTCCACAGACTGCAGAGTAAATAGCTCATATTTCACAGGCATGTAGATTGTGTAGCTTCAGTTATAAAACATAGCTCCCTAAGTTTAAAAAGCATAGCTCCCTCATTTCCCTAGATTTATAAATTATCTTTGAACATATTAATATTTTTTCTAGCCTTGGCTCATGTAGTTTCTGTGCCTGGCAAATTTTACAATATGATAATTCATCCTCTTTTCCAGATCATTAACAGAATATTAAACAACCTCAGATTAATATACAGAATATTTTAATAGACCATTAATCTTTTGCTAGTTTGAAAATTGACCTCTGGTTACAATATAACATACCCTGTGTATTTTGTTTTTAATGCATGACATTACCTCTTTATCTGTAAATAATTGTGTTCTCAATATCTCATGGAAAACATTCTATGAAAGGTTTTTTTTTTGAAAATACAAGTAAATTTTATCAACTTCTTTTTTCTAATCAATGTTTCTAGCAGATAAAAGAATGATACTTCTTTAAATAAGAGCTATAGATTATTTTCTGTGTATGTATATAAATGCTCTATGATGAATGTTTTCCTTAGCCTACAGTAACTTTTTCTTCGATTTTAATATGTATAGTATATAGTCTTACTAATCTCCTATAGTAATTTATTTTAATTAGTCACTGAAGCAGTTCACTGACAAATCAATAATTTTATTCTCAATCCCTTTTTGGGAATAACATACTGTTTTGTAATTAATGCATCTAGGGATATAGGTGGTAGTAATTATTCTTCTGACAGTTCAGTTTATCAAAATGTGGCTTGTTTAACTCTCTTTTATACATCTTTAATTCCTGACTACTCTAAGAGAAATGAATATTGTCTTGTTGCTTCTTGTAAAAGTAGACACCTAGAGAAGAAAAAGAGGGCAGAACAAGGTGATATTAACAAGAATTGAGTCAGAAAAACTGCAATAGCATTCAGTTATTACTGAATGCTGAAAGATGGAGAATAACTGAAGAGAGGTTGAGATTGAATTAATTTTAATATTCTAGGGTGTTGTCATGGTAAATCCCAGCCAGCTCATTCACATGCTCACTCCTTCCTCCTGCAGTGGGATGGAGGATTGTATTGAAAGGGTAAAAGTAAGAAAATTCAAGGGCTGAGATAAAGAGTTTAATAGATAAAGCAAAAGCTGTGCACACAGGCAAAGCAAAACAAGGGATTCATTCACTGTTTCGCATGTGCAGGCCGTTGTTCAGCCATCTCCAGGAAAGCCGGGATCTATCACGTGTAACAGTGCCTTTGGAAGACAAATGTCACCACTGACCATCCCCCTGCCTTCCTCCTTCATGCCTGCTTTATGTGCTGAGTATGAAGCCATATTGTGGGGGATATCCCTTGGGACAGTTGGGGTCTTCTGTCCCTCGCTGTGTCTCCTCCCAGCTCCTTGTGCACCCCCGGCCCCCACGCTGGTGGACTAGGGTGGGGCGAGACGCAGAAAAGCCCTTGGCCATGCAAGCTCTGCTCAGCAACAGCTCAAACATCCCCGCGTTACTAGCACTGTTTCCAGCACAAATCCAAAACATAACCCAGGCAAGCTACTGGAAAGAAAATTATCTCTACCCTAACCAAAACAAGCAGATGTAGTAAACTAGATATTGTGGGTAGTTAATCATGATCCTAGGGTAAAGTTAATGGACAAATTAAAACATAATGACACAAAAAAATGAGGGGGGAGAAGACAAATCAAGTTGTGTAAGGAAAATATAAGAACATCAGTTTAGAAAGCTTAACCACCGTAAAGAAAAATAATGGTGTCAGAGGATGCAAAAACATTCAAAGGAAAGAAGGAAGATTTGGAAGAAAATAACTTGACAGCGGATGTTGGTTTTTTGGTGTGAAGATCTGAGAGCTACTCCTGAGAGAGGGAACATTATCAATTACTTTAATGCTCTTGTTTGTACCCTACTGCTGATATTAATGAATTTGAAATCTATTTTCAAAGGCAATAGTCTTAATCACAAATTAAGGGTTGTTACCGGAATTGCTGCTTTTTACAAAAATCTGTAATAAGCTTCAAAGGGAAATTTTTGTAGAGACCTGTGAAATGAGATACTAAAATGAAATGCAGAAAAGTCAATATGGGACTGAGAAGGGCGGTGCACTTTGATCATGAGGAAAATTATATCACCAGAGTTAAAATATGGATGACAGCAGGAGTTTATTTTGAAATGCTAAAATGTAGAACGTTTGCACAGAAATCTATATGCATTTTTGCAGAATGTTCCATAATAGATTTGTTGCAAGAATTATTAAACTTGTTCCAAACCTATTGTGTCATAGATTTTAGAAAACATGCAAAATAAACCCACAGCCTTCAGTAGTGGTGAACATGCTTGGTTTTATGCAGCCAAGATTTAGATTGGCTTTCTGGGTTGCATGCTTACACTGAGATCTCATGTCCAATATTTTCACCCCCCATAATTCCAAAATCTTTCTCTGCAGGACTTCTTCTTAATCCATTCTTCACCAGTCTCTACTGATGCTGGAATGTCCAGACCCAAGTGCAGAGCCTTGGACTTGGCCTCATTAAATTTCATGCAGATCACACTGGCTGACTGTTCCAGCCTGCCAAGGTCCCTCTGACTGGCAACCCTTCTCTTCCATGTGTCAGCTGTACCACACAGCTTGGTGCTGTCCACAAACTTGCTGATGGTGCACTCAATCCCACTGTGTTGCTGATAGTACTGGTACTAACACAGACCCTTGAGGGACACCACGGGTTACTGGTTTCCACTTGGACTATTAGCTGTTGACTATTTTTTTAGCAGCCATGGAGTCAGTTCCTAATCCATCTAAATAGCCCTTCTATCAATTGTTTATCTCCCCAGTTTATCAGCAAGATTGTTATAGGGAACCACACAAGAGACCTTTCAGAATCAGAGAGAGATGACATAGCTTTTCCCTTATCCCATAAGAATCGTGGAAGGACACTGGATTAGTCAGGCATAATGTACTGATTGTTTTTCCTTTCTCCACTTTCTATGGCTAATTTTATCAGGGTTTACTGGTAAGAAGTAGGAAATTACCCACAGTGACGCCTGAAAAGCAAAACACAGTGCAAAGGAAATTGTCAGATTTTTTCCTCTGTTGCTAAAGGATACAGGCATGAAAGCCTAAAAAGAGTGTGAGAACTTGGCAAATGTCAGACATACACGTACAACCACATACACATACAGCGGAACTAATGGAATTTGCCTTTTGGCAGCTGTCCACCTGAGGAACAACTACTACAAAAATCACCTTTCACCTGGTACTTTTGTTCCTTTCAAATTATGCCTCAGGAGAAAAACAGTTGGCAGAGACTGAGTGTCCTTTAGAGGGGAGAGGAGGGGAGGGGAGAGTTTCAAGGCACAGGTAAATTCATCTGCTACACCACGTGATGTTTGTCAGGAGACTTTGACATTGGAGAGGAGGTTTGGTTGGTGCCAAGAGGAAACCCTGACAGATTTGATCGCAGCAATCTGTTTTTGCTGTGTTTGTTCATCTGACACCTTCTTCTTGTTGCCATTATTGGTAGAAAAGTTGGCTGTGGTGCCAGTTCTGGTTTGTTAATGTAAGTGTATTGCAGTCCTGGTATGACTGACAGAGTAACAACAGCATACAGGCAGGTATAATTTGGACTGATGTTTTGCCAATTTTACCTTCAGAAAACCTCGTTAAATCCCTTTGTCAGTGACCTTTAACAGACTCAAGCTCTGTGTTTTATTTTCCTGAGCAAAACTGCCAATTATAGTTAATTTCCTCAAAGAGATGGTAGGTGTTTTAAATTGTAAATTGCACTGATTGAGAAAAGGAAACATTCAGCCCTCTTCTTCAGTTGAATACAAATACAGAACAATTTTTTTTTTTTCTGTAAGACTTGAAGGTGCATATGACAACGAATAACATCAGCACATCTATAATAATATTGCTTAAATAAATTAAAAGAAGAAAAACTTGACCTGTTGCTTTCACAAGAACTACTTATATTTAGTCAAAGATGACAGCAATTCAATTTCTCAGTAGTTGCATACATAAGCTGTATTATTTCACATCTAATTCCATGTAGTTCATATATAATTCTTATAAAATGCAAAATTTAACTTGCCTTTCTTCAGATGGAATAGTAAATCTTATTATACAATACTGATATTATATCATTCCATTATCTTGTGTTGTATCAAATGGCACTTGCCATGTAGTATTTACATCAAAAAGGGTTTTTTATTACTTGCTTCAAATTTCCTACATCTGTCAGATAATTATAATTGACAAGCCACTGTTATTCCTTTCTAAATTTTGAATAAAGCATGAGCCGCAAAACACTGAAAGTACAAAATGTGAATTATGCCTGTAATATTGCAAAATGGAAAGCCAAAATGAGATGCTGGAGTTCTCATCCAATTTGTTCAATAGATAAAAGGTTTTTCCACCAGCACAGGTATATAGTGCACATATTATTCAAAACCAACTGATATTTTCAAATAATGGAGTTTTGATGGATCAGATACTAGTGAGCTCAATGCTGTGTTGCTGAATTTTGAATTTAAATCACGATTCTTACCACCAGTTTTGAAGTTAGCTTAATATAATTAATAATTATATAGCATGCTTGAATCAAAATGGTCTGTGTTCTTCTTTAGTATTATAGATAAAATATCACAGCTTCATAATATACCCAAAACTAATGCTTGAAAGCAGTTAAAGTGTAAATAATATGGAATGCTACAGGTTTTGTTTGTGCTTTCCCCTTCCTCATCCCTCTTTCCTAAAATCTTTCTGTGAAAATAAAAACATCATGCCAAGATGATATTGGTATATATATGAAAAATTTATTGCCAGTTGTTTGGGATAAGGACACTAATTTCTGTTTTGAAAAGTCACATACATTTCAGCACTGAGTAATAATGAATAAAATATTTAGATGAACTTAATATTCAATGTTCTATCTTTTCCTATACATCTGTTATTCAATTCTAGGGAAACCATACTATTTTGGAAAGTATTAGAATAATTAAATATTCATATTTCACATTGTAAACTTTTCATCATATACAACTTAGATCTGATTTTCCCACAAATAGCTATAGTACATTCTATTCAATCTTTTAAATGTATACTCTTTTTATTAGCAATTTAGTAATTTGGTAATCTAATTGTTTAGCTGGTTTGGCTAATTAATCTAATAAACTAATTAATCCCAGTAAGATTTACTGCGTTATTATTTGTAGATGAAGATGTCATTAAAATGTAGTAGAGAAAAAAACCTGAAAACATGGCTATATGCCAAAATCAAACAAAAGTAACCTACCAGAAAAAAACCCAAAAACCCAAAAAAGCTTTTATCTCCATTGTATGTCTGATATGGACCTTCTATTTACCTGTAACTAACACTCAAGATTCCCAAATAGCTAAGGTGCCAAAGATCCAGAAGACATCGAAATATGGTGCCAAAATATTATCTATCATAATGGGATAAAATCAGAGTTTCACAGGATCTACTGGCATAACAAACACAGTTACTTTCTGAATTCTCCAACGGCAACCACAAATTGAACTAGTCTTCAAAATGAAGAATTAAATAGCTGCATCAATTAATTAGATGTATTCTTAAGAGTTGATTATTCAGTTCACAGCTTCCAGTGGTGCCTGCAAATGCCCAAAGGGAGAATTTGCACAAACAATTTCACCAAAAGCAGAGTTTGTGCTTGCCATGTTCAGTTGTCTGCAGAGAAGGTTCATTCACAGTCATTTTAAATGGCACACAGGAACTTACTTAAGCGTATTTGAAAGCAATCACCCTTTAGTAATGGGTAGTATTAAGTCAACATTAGTGAATTCTTTCTGCACATTCTACTTGTCTACATTAAGTAGAGTGTAGTCGCTTCTCGGCTTGGGAATTTTGACAAATAATAAATGTTAAATTATCTTCTAATTTAGAAGTCATATACATTATTGGCAACTCAATTGCAGTGTACTCATAATTCCAAAATTTTTTTCCATTCTGCAGCTAATTGTACTCAGCTCTCGTCTTACTCTCACTGACTTGACAGTGCATTATTAATATTTGCAGCGGGATTTACAGATCCTACCAGTATGTGGCCATGCTCCTCTGGCTTCTTGCACACCAGCAGAGCAAGAAACTGAGAAATCCTTGACTTAGGGCAAGCATTACTCAGTAACAGCTAAAACATCAGTGTATTATCAACATAATTCTCATACTAAATTCAAAATACCACACTGTACAAGTTACTGTGAAGAAAATTAATTCTATCCTAGCTGAATCTAGGACACAGCTTTACTACATTCACGCTTTCACAAGTGCATCACTTCAGCAGAGAAATGTCAGCTATTTGAGGTCACTCCTATGCTTTCATACTGACAGTGTTTCAGCTGATGCTCAGAAAAATATGTGCTTCTTTTGGAATTAATTTAACTATATGATAGTTTTATGGTTTTAATTAGTCTTTCATTATTGAATCAGTAAGCATTGCAGGCTTAGTCCAATTTTCCATCATATAAAGCAGATTCCGTTACACTGGAAGTGCAAGAAATACTCCTTTTATCTGTTAGAGGTCACTGAAAGGATAGGCTTCACAATGCTCTCTTTCTTTTGAGCCACTATGGATTGTTTTGTCAAAGCAATGTACTATATTTAGAAGATGGTAAGTTCTAGTTGTGGTGTAACTTGCATGACAAAAACCCTTATAAAAACTAATAATGAATTGATGTGGTTACCTCATTTCTATTTTAGTTATGACTCCTCTAAAATAATAATAATTTTACTAATACTAATATGAATGAAAACAATATGTTAACTGTTAATTCAATAGCTTTAACAATTATTATTCTTGGTAACTTTTATTCAGACCAATTTTAGGAAGTACGAAGTTTGCTAAAATGAACTAACAGGGTCAAAATAAAAATTTTAGTCTTTTATAAATTCTTTTCCAGAATGAATAAATACAATTTAGGTAAATGGAAATATTTTTGGAAAAAGTAATAACATTTAGGTGTGTTTCTTTCAGTAACCATACCATGTGTACACTATAAGTGTCAGTGTTTATCTTCAACACAGAGCTTTTTTTAACAATCTTCTTAAAACACAAAAACACATTGCTTAGTTTCCAATAATGAAGTATATAGGAAAGTATACTATGAAGTATACTATAGAAGTATAGTGGAAAAACCTTTTTATGTAACTGAAGCCTATAGGCAACATAGAGTACAGAGTTGAGGTAATAAAATAAATCCATATTTTTCATGCAACCTCTTTTTCAACCTCAGAATTTTTAGTTTTCAACAGATTTTTTAATTTGTTTTCTGAAATTATTTGAAAAGGCTTGTGAAACAGCATTTTATCTTTGATTTAATCCTCGCTAATGCATGGAACACAAAACTGTAGGGATTTCAGCTGATCTTCCTTACAGTCCATCCAATGATGAATATCAAACAAAATTGTCCTTTAATTCTCTTTTCTTGAAAAGGAACATTTCCTTTTTACAACAACAATATAAAACAATATCTATGTGTTTTCTCTGGACTCCAAATAAATTTTTTGTATGTTGCAGCTGTAGTGATTAAGAGCATGAATTCAATTATTTTGCATGTTCCTTAGTTGCTGCTTTACCAAGCTAGCACTTGCAACCCAAATGGTTTTGTTTTGTTGTTATTAATTGCATTAGAATAATGGCTACTTTAATAATTTTCTTCTGCTATTCAGAGATAATATAGGAATTAAAACTAAATACATTTCACTCAGACAAATTTAAGCAAGTTTCTGAGCTTTCATTGAATTTCACATTCAAAACTACCTAGAACAGTAGGAATATAAATATTTATATTGTTAAGGAAAGAGATGGAAGGCATCTAATTTATGGCTAAAAACTGTGCTGAAATAATTAAGTATGGGTGTTTGCCGGAGTTATGCACATCGTTGATGTATTATAACTAAATTTAAACATGATTAGGGAAGGGAGTGCCAGAAGATAAAACTGGTTTCTTTCTGGAAGTTGATTATCTGTACAGAGCTTTTCCATGTGCATTTATGTGTACATATTTTCTTACATGTGTTCACTCACACACAGTTACACACTAATGTTGCAATTATTCCGTAAAGAGTTAAGAATAATAGTTATTTAAATTTAGGCTATATGAATATATTTTTCTTTCTCTGATTAATGAACAGACTTTCAAACAACAGGTAAACAGCAAGGTATATTGCCTGCCTTTATGAGCTTTCCTAACATAGGGCATCCACAGTCATTTCTGTGTCATTTTAACAAGCTGAAATTCCAGATAATAATTTTCCTCCACTCTATTTAAAGTGTCAAATGCCTCATTTGATCTTTCTTAAGCTGCCAAATTAGAACTTCTTGTTACAACTATAGAGGTAGCTGGAGAACCTTGGCCATAGGGATGAGTCATGTACAGTCTTAGGGCAGCCAAACTGTGCCAGTGATGGAACCCTTTTTTTGGACATTAAATGACTTGAGTCTTGCACATTAGGTGAGAATCAAAGCAAAGTTTTCCAACCAGTCTTAGGAGAAATGCTGAAATTAAATTTTGCTGTACTAATGCTCTCTTGAGACTGTAATGAACTGTTGACGACCTAATTGTAAAATTATAATAGTTTTCATGGGATAAGAAAACAAGACCTTTAGAGTTCTATTAAAATAATAGAAATGCATAAATAAGACGTATCACTGAGATAATGACTATTAAATCCTGTATTAATCTGTTTTAAGCTGGAAATTTCCAGAAAGTTAAGCATGTGCTATGTGGAACAGAGAGGTCATACAACTGATGTGTTGTGTGATTTCTGAAAACTGAGCCCTTTTTCAAATTTAAATGGGGTCAAAAGGTGTGTGACAGATGGAGCAATTGCATATAAAATGCAAAGAAATGGCATCAGCTTAAGCAGTTGTGGATGATTTTTTTCAGCCATTAGAGGCTTCAGATTGAATACCTAATATGCAAGCCTGGTAAACTACATGCATGGCACCTGCCTATATTACATATATGTGATTCATATTATCTAAATGGAGGAAGACGTAGCATAAATTGTCAGTACAACTGGGGCAACTTACAAAACCATAAAATTTGCTTCTGAATGAGTTTTTTGTTCATTATGCAAAGGAAATGTGAGCCAGAGCGCATGCTTTCAGCAGGGTGACTTCTTCATTTTTGATAGATTTGTGCATTAATATTCTGGGAATACAAAGTGACTGTACATCCGTAGATAAATTAAATCAACTGCTTTTTAATAGTTTATTAACACATTGATCAGCATTTCAAAATCAAAACCTTTTAGAGATGTTTGCTGACTCAATGTTTACAACTTCATTGCTAGTAGTGCTTCTTACAGGGGAGAAAAAGTAGCCCACATGAAACCCTTCTTTGTTATGACCATATTGTCTGCAGTTTATACACGTGTGTGTGTGTGTATATACATATATATACATATATATATATGTGTGTGTGTGTGTGTGTGTGTGTGTGTGTGTGTGTGTGTGTGTGTGTGTGTGTTTGTGTGTGCCCATGTGTGTGTGCCTGTGTGAAAAAGAAGCAGTTTCTGGCAGACAAAAATCTTCTGAAAAGAGGTTTGACAAAGTTCAGTAATACATTTCACCATGCTCTTTTCACTCAGAAGTGAATAGAATTGTAGGACAAATGGAAAGAGGTCACCTGGCCTTTAATATATGCATTACAAAGTTACATATTTTTCTAGTAATTGTTATTAACAGTATTTTTATAAAATACAATGAACATTTATACAAATGTATTCTTTAGTAGATTTATGCTATCTGCAGAATATTCAGCATATTAAGTGGTTCCTAGCCTTGACCATTTAGGAAAAAAATTCCCATCCTATTTATATTTTGAAACATTTTTCTGTTACTTTTCAGTATCATGAAAAGTGAAATACAAACTTTAAAAACAGGGAACTCTGGTCAAACACCAGGTTAGTCAGTAGAGATACTCAGGGAATTCAGTTTTTAATGCACTAGATCATTACTACTACTGCTGGATCCTGGGTTGCTGTTGAAATTTACCATCCATGTTTCATGTGGGATAAATAAGTAAACAGTTCTTAGACTGCAGAAGGGCCAAATCCTATAATACAGTGATTATGTTTTCTTGGTGTATGGGAACTGAAGGTTAAAATTGCTGCTCCTGTGATTTGGGATAAGGAGAATATGAGATATGGGGAAAAAATTGGTCCTGAACACACAAAAGAAGCCCCCAAGCAGGGGGAAGTGTTGCTCTGTGGGACAATCAGCTGTTGCAGGCAGGCAAATTTTTCTGAGCAATGGGAGTTTCTGAGTTATGATTCCATTCAGTCTCTGACATTAGTGCAACCTTAAACTAAGCTTAGAGGCATAGCAACTTTTTTATCTTATGACAGGGATTACCATCTTTTTTTAGAAGTTGAAGGACAAATAAATTGACATTTTTAATAAAAAAAAACCATAACATTGGTTTGGTTGGAAATTTCAAATTTTTGCTCTCTGTGTGAGATAGTCTGAGGAGAACAGTTTTCATTGTTTGTTGTAATTATTTCAGTAGCTCCAAAACCACCTAAAATACTTAGGAGCATTGCTTAGAAAAATTATATGAATCTTTCAAAAATAAAAGCTTCCAGAAGCATACTATTTCACACTAACAGTATCACTCACACGGCTTGTATCAGCAATAGTGTGGCCAGCAGGACCAGGGCAGTGATGGTCCCCCTGTACTCGGCACTGGTGAGTCTGCACCTTAAATCCTGTGCTCATTTCTGGGTCCCTCACTGCAAGGGGAACATTGAGGCACTGTAGTGCTCTGTTATTGGAGGACAGCAGGGGTGGAAAAGCGTCTGGCCACAAGTCTGAGGAGCAGCTGAGGAAGCTGGAGTTGTTTCATTTGAAGAATACGAAGCTCATATTCTATCATTCTCTAAAGCTATGTAAAAGAAGTTTTTAGCCAACCGGGGTTTGGTCTCTTTTTCCAAGTAACAAGGCATAGGGTGAGAGAAAATGGCTTCAAGTTTCACCAGTGGGAGCTTAAACTGGATATTGGGAAAAATTTCTTCGTGGAAAGGATGGTTAGGTATTAAAACAGTCTGTCCAGCTGAGTCACCATCCTGGAGGTATTTAAAAGATGGAGATATGGCACTTAGGGCCACAGTTGGATTTGATGATCTTTTTCAGCCATAACAATTACATAACAATTTTATGGCTGGTATGCATAATATGAAAAAAGTCAATGTGATAGGAGCACAAAACCTGGTTTGAGAATTCATTGATGTAATCCATTTTACCAGATCTCAGAATGAATATAAAATCCTCTCAAACCCAAGAACTTAGTTACAAAAGTGTATTCCAGTTGCCAATAGGAAAATGTTGTTTCACAACATGTATGAGAAACAGCATTCCCACTCACATTGTAAATAAATACATACTAAGTTATAGCAATTTCTTCTGTAAATGGATTACAACATGATATTTTACATCTTTGAAGAACATAAAAAATGAAAAAGGGGTGTTTCAAATATTACAGATAACCTTATGTCACATACCTTGTTAGGTGATACATCTAATAGCATGATGTGAGCACATTTTCCAAATTCTCATTACACTTGCATTGTTTTTTTTTCAGAAGTACGCTGAGCCAGTGTCATACCTGGAAGCACATTAAAAAGAAAATCCTTGCAATATGTTATTGATATGTGTATTGAAGAGTTTGGGGTGAATAGTACCAAAACTAAAATGTTCTGGGACACAACTACTTCTTTCACTCAAAAACACTTGAAATAGGGATTACAGTCCTAATTGTAGACACAGTTTTTGTCTACAAGTACTGCCTATATAGGGTCACACTGATTTTGATATTTTTTAATTCACAAAAATAAAGAATATGTGGTACTTGATTTTATATTTGCCGTATTATGATAATATCTTTTTAACAAACAATTAAAAGACTACCTCCCTGGGGAAATGAGTATTGAAATTTGTTATGTACATTCAAACTTATGTCTATATGTATTCATTTCCTATAAATAACTATTTCTCATTAATATTTTACATTAATCAAAAATAGTTTAAGGGCAAGGATGAGTACCTAGTTTATTGAAATACAAAATTAACTTTATTTGTGTATCACCTGAGAAAGTATTGTACCTTCATTGAGCTAGAAGTAATTTGGAATAATATTGAATAAAAGGACAAAACGCAGAGGGTGGCTGAGATTATGAACCTGTATCTATTACTTCTGAAAGAAAATAGAGATAGGAGAACATCTATATTTCATTGACAGAGACATTTTACCTAGTTAATTTTGTACTGGATATATATATTGAATCCACTGGTGTACTGCATGAACAATAACTTTTGTAAAACAGCATCAAAGATGGAGACTTTATGTGGAGATAGAGTATCAGTCACTACTTTTCACATTTTCGTTCACTAATCATCATCACTGCATACATAGTGGCAGTGCTTCCAGAAAATGCCTGTAGAAAATGTGTATCAGGAAGAAAATAAACTAGTACAGTGATCCCAAAACTGTATATATTAAAAATTCTTAAATACTTTAGTAATAATAAAGACATTCTGTCTTGCAATCACGGACTAAGATTTAACTGAAGCCTTGGATTTTGAGGGATATAAATATA